>NC_083569.1:80974648-81274648 GCF_027579695.1 Neoarius graeffei
AGATTACTTTAATAATAATCTTCCTTCAAACTAACTTTAGTCAGAGTCCCTGCTGTCTGCAGATGTGTTACTGTCCCTTTAAAAGGGATAGAAATAAAATAAATGTTCATTTGTTCTCAAAGTATCTGTTTATCAATAAAGTTCCAAGGTCATTAAACTTTTATAATTTATTCTAAATGTATTTTTATAAACATAAATAGTTTAAAATGTACAGAAAGTCCCCCCCAAAAAAGAAAAAAAATATTTTATCAACATATTTCGTTATGATAACTGTTCAGTGAAAAGCTAATTTAATTTTCATTTTGGTATTTGTAAATGTATTAAATATTGTTTTTGTATTTGTGGTGTAGGGGTTGAAATGTTTCAAACAGGGGCAAGTTAGTTGTCTGTTATTTATCATTGGAATTCTTTTTTTGAAGTGTACACTGTAAAAAATGTCCGTAGAATTAACAGTGAATTTATGTAAAATCATGACATAAAAAAACTGTAAATACAAAAGCAATGAAGCAGTGTGTAATTTACATCAATATACTGTAAAACTCCTCACCAAATACCACTGTTAATTTAACAGTAAGAATATGTTGAATTGATCATATTTTTTTGTAGAATTTACAAATTGTTGTAGTTTAAACAAACTGTAATACTAAAACAGAATGTGATAGTTAAAATTACATAATTGCCCTGTTAAAAAAATACAAAAACAGCCACTGTCGTGGCTCAGTCGACTAAGGCGCCATACCATGAATCTGGGGACATGGGTTCGATTCTGACCCAAGGTCATTTCCCAGTCTCTCTCCAGCTCATTTCCTGTCTCTACACTGTCCTATCCAATAAAAGTGAAAAAAGCCCCCCCAAAAAAATATCTGTCTAGTAGAACATTGAAACCACACTGTAAAAAAAACCCTGTTGTTTTTACGGAAAAAAACTGGCAGCTGGTATCACCAGAAAAAATCCGTAAAATATACAGCAAAACGGTAATTGCTTTTACGGTACAGCTTGTACATTTTACAGTTAAATCCAGCATATAAAACACTGGACTTCTGTTATATTTGCTACTTTAAACTGTAAAATGTACATGCTGTGCTGTAAAAGCAATTACCGTTTTGCTGTATATTTTACAGATTTTTTCTGGTGACTCCAGCTGCCAGTTTTTTTCCGTAAAAACAACGGGATTTTTTTTACAGTGTATGTTTTGTTTATGTCTGTGGGCTAAATTACTGTAACTTCATTCTAAAATAATAGGAAATATTACTGGGCAAATTATTCACACAAACAACATGTTACTGTGGCAGCGGGGGTGTGGTCAAGCACCGATCTGTGACAGGAGGGTGGAATCAGGGAAGGTAAGTGGCAGAATCACTACACCTGATGTCAATTAACCTGTGTTTGTGTGTCTTCCCAGTGACCGCGCCCTACTTAAGGAGGGAGAGCGAGAGCAGAGGAAGCTCTTCCCCAAACCAGACGCCGGTTGTGTGTGTCTGTAGATATACGTTAGATGTTCACTGACAAGTGTGTTAATAAAACCCCGCTTTACCAACCTGAACTCTGTCCTGCTGTCTTCTGTGCTCCGCCCTTTGTGAGAACTGCTACAGTGGTGCCGAAACCTGGGAAAATTTGGAGCGCAGAAGCCGAACAGCCCCATGGAGTCCTCCCCATTCGCCGATCTGGTCCATGCCCTCGCCACGGCCCAGCAAAGCCAGCACCAGGCGCTAGTCGCCCTCTGAAAGGAGCAGGAACAGCGGTTCGAGGCCCTGGTGTTGGCCCAGCAAGAAGATTGTCAGGCGTTCCGGCACCTCTTCGCGTCGGCAGGGTCTACCAACGCCCCCACCGTGGGCCCGTCCCCCCTCACCCTAACAAAGATGGGCCCGCAGGATGACCCCGAGGCATTCATCACGCTCTTTGAGCAAGTTGCAGAGACCTCGGGGTGGCCGATGGAACAGCGTGGCACGCCTCCTCCCCCTGCTAACAGGAGAGGCGCAGCTGGCCGCGCTACAGCTCCCTGCCGACCGCCGGCTGGCCTATGGGGACCTTCGCCGGGCTGTCCTCCAGCATGTGGGGCGCACCCCCGAGCAGCAGCGTTGGTGCTTCTGCGCTTTGCGCTTGGAGGAAGTCGGCCGGCCGTTCACATTTGGCCAGCAACTCCGGGACGCCTGCTGGCGGTGGTTGAGGGCCGACAACCGCAATGCCGAGGGGATCATCGACCAGGTGGTATTGGAACAATTCATCGCATGGTTGCCAGCAGGAACCGCGGAGTGGGTCCAGTGCCACCACCCGGCGTCGCTGGATCAGGCAATCGAGCTGGCGGAGGACCATTTGGCGGCTGTCCCAGCGGCAGGACAGCAGACGGCCTCTTCTCTTCTCTCCTCTTCTCTCTCTCTCTCTCTCCCTCTCCTCCTGTGTCTCATCCTCGCCCCATTCCCCCACCGCAGAGGCGGGGGCCGGTGCCACCCCTGCCGGCCCGCCGCACCTATGGTGCCCTCCCGTTTCTCCCTTCTGTGTCTGTCTCTCCCCCCCTCAGGTGAGTGAGCCCCAGAACACAGGTGCGGAGAGGAAGCCCAGGCCGGTTTGCTGGTGCTGCGGGGAGCCGGGCCACCTCCAACAGCAGTGCACGGTAATGGAGGTGGGTGCAGTGGTTTGGATCCCCGACCCGCTAAGAGCCGCCCTCGATCGGGCCAGAGCGTATCGCATACCGGTGAGTATTCAAGGGGATACATATCAGGCGTTGGTGGATTCTGGTTGTAATCAGACCTCAAAATCACCAAAGCCTGGTGCAAGACGAGGCCTTGGGGGGAGCACAGGGGGTGAAGGTGTTGTGTGTGCATGGGGATGTTCACAGCTACCCTTTGGTGTTGGTCCACATTTTTTTCCGAGGGGAAAATTTATAGTAAAGCTGGCGGTTAATCCTCGCCTCACCCACTCGATAATTTTGGGGACTGATTGGCCGGGATTCGGGGAGTTGATGAGCCGTTTAGTGGAGAGTGGGTCCTACCATACTTCAGTAGGGGGAGGTCCCGGTGTCACTTTGGTGGGAGCAGCTGTCACAGAGCCATCTACGTCATCTCCGCGTCAGAGTGAGGAGCCACAGGCTCCTCCTCCCTCTCTCGGGGAATCCCTGGTGGATTTCCCATTAGAGCAGTCGTGAGACGAGACTCTGTGGCATGCGTTTGACCAAGTGAGAGTAATCGATGGTCAAACGCTCCCGCCGAACGCCACCCTGTCCTTCCCCTATTTTTCTATTATGAAGGATAGATTATACCAAGTGACGCAGGACACTCAGACGAAAGAGCAAATCACACAGCTTTTGATTCAAAAAAGCTGCCGGGAATTGGTATTCCAGGCAGATCACTTTAATCCCATGGCTGGACACTTAGGGCAGGATAAGACACTAGCCTGAATAATGCCCTGGTTCTATTGGCCGGGGATTCGCGGTGATGTCCGTAGGTGGTGTATGGCGTGCCGCGAATGCCAGTTAGTAAATCCAGCAGCCATTCCAAAAGCGCCTTTGCGCCCTCTACCATTAATTGAGACCCCGTTCGAAAGAATTGGGATGGATCTCATCAGGCCATTAGATCAGTCAACACGAGGGTACCGCTTTATATTAGTTCTGGTGGACTATGCAACGCGATACCCGGAAGCAGTGCCTCTCCGCAATATCTCAGCATGCAGTATTGCGGAGGCACTCTTCTGCGTTATCTCCCGAGTTGGAATCCCGAAAGAGATTCTGACTGATCAAGGCACCACGTTTATGTCATGGACACTGAACGAACTGTATAGGTTATTAGGGATTAAGCCGATCCGCATCAGCGTGTATCACCCACAAACAGACGGTTTAGTTGAACGGTTCAATCGCACCCTCAAGAATATAATTAAAAAATTCGTAAGTGAGGATGCACGTAATTGGGATAAGTGGCTCGAGCCCTTGTTGTTTTCAGTGCGAGAGGTCCCCCAAGCCTCCACGGGGTTCTCCCCATTCGATTTATTATATGGGCGTAAGCCGCACGGCATTCTAGATGTGCTGCGCGAAAATTGGGAGGAGGGACCTTCACAAAGTAAAAACGAAATTCAATACGTTATGGACCTGCGCGCAAAACTCCACACACTCACCCACCTAACCCAGGAGAATTTGCGGCAGGCCCAAGAACGGCAAACCCGCCTGTACAACAAGGGTATCCGCCTTAGGGAGTTCGCACCGGGAGATAAAGTACTCGTACTGTTGCCCACATCGAGCTCCAAATTGATTGCCAAGTGGCAAGGACCCTTTGAGGTCACACGGCGAGTTGGGGACGTCGACTATGAGGTGAGGCGAACGGACAGGGTGGGGTGCTACAGATTTACCACCTCAATCTACTCAAACTCTGGAACGAGGAGGTCCCCGTAGCATTGGTGTCGGTGGTTCTGGAGAAGGCGGAGCTGGGGCCGGAGGTTCAAAAGGGCGCATTGGCATCGCATACCTCTCCGGTCCCCTGTGGAGACCACCTCTCCCCAACCCAACTCACGGAGGTTGCCCAGTTGCAGACCGAGTTTTCGGATGTGTTCTCGCCCCTGCCCGGCTGCACCAACCTCATAGAGCACCACATTGAGACGCCCACGGGGGTGGTAGTGCATAGCCGCCCTTACAGGCTACCCAAACACAAGAAAAAAGTGGTTCGGGAAGAACTCGAGGCCATGCTTGAAATGGGCATCGTCGAGGAGTCCCACAGTGACTGGAGCAGCCCGGTGGTCTTGGTACCCAAGGCCGACCGGTCGGTCCGGTTCTGTGTGGACTATAGAAAAGTCAACGCGGTGTCTAAATTCGACGCGTACCCAATGCCTCGTATTGATGAGTTGCTCGATCGACTAGGCACTGCTCACTTTTATTCGACACTGGATTTAATGAAGGGATATTGGCAGATCCCCTTGACTCCACTATCCCGAGAAAAAAATGGCCTTTTCCACACTGTTTGGCTTACACCAATTCGTCACACTTCCTTTTGGGCTGTTTGGGGCGCCCGCTGTTTCAGCGGCTGATGGACAGAGTCCTCCGCCCCCACGCCACCTATGCGGCCGCCTACCTCGACGACATTATTATCTATAGTAATGACTGGCCGAGGCACCTCGAACATCTGAGGGCCGTCGTTAGGTTGCTGAGGCAAGCGGGTCTCACAGCCAACCCGAAGAAGTGTGCAATTGGGCGGGTGGAAGTACGGTATCTGGGCTTCCACTTGGGCAACGGGCAGGTGCGTCCCCAAATTAACAAGACCGCAGCAATTGCGGCCTGCTCGAGGCCCAAGACCAAAAAGGGGGTGAGACAGCTCCTGGGGCTGGCTGGCTATTATCGTAGGTTTATACCTAATTATTCGGACGTCACCAGCCCGCTGACTGATCTCACTAAAAAGGGGGCACCAGATCCAGTCCAGTGGATGGAGCAATGCCAGTGGGCTTTTTCTGAGGTAAAGGCCGCACTGTGTGGGGGGCCACCTTTACACTCCCCTGACTTTTCTCTCCCCTTTATGTTACAGATGGATGTGTCGGACAGAGGGCTGGGGGCTGTTTTGTCCCAGGAGGGGGAGGGGGAGGACCGCCCAGTCTTATACATCAGTAGGAAGCTGTCAGTGCGTGAGGGGCGCTACAGCACCATTGAAAAAGAGTGCTTGGCAATCAAGTGGGCGGTCCTCGCCCTCCGTTACTACCTGCTGGGGCGCCCTTTCACCCTCTGTTTGGACCACACGCCCCTCCAGTGGTTCCACCGCATGAAGAATGCCGACACGTGGATCACCCGTTGGTATCTGGCACTCCAACCCTTTAATTTCAAGGTGGTCCACAGGCCGGGGGCGCAGATGGTCGTGGCGGACTTCCTCTCCTGTCAAGGGGGGGGAGTCGGCTGCAGGCTGGACAGCCGCCCGGCCTGAGTTGGGCGGTGGGGGTATGTGGCAGCAGGGGCGTGGTCAAGCGCCGGTCTGTGACAGGTGGGCAGAGTCAGGGAAGGTAAGTGGCAGAATCACTACACCTGATGTCAATTAACCTGTGTTTGTGTGTCTTCCCAGCAGGGCTTTGAACCGGTTCAAGGAACAAAAACGAAAACCGGGAACTTTTTCTATTTCACATGGAACAGAAACGAAACCAGAAACTTTATTATTTTTTATGTTCCGGAACAGAAACGCTTATTAAAAATAATGGTAACCGGTTAATACCGGTTTTTATTTCGTTCCTCAAAGTTTCCGTAGCCTACAAATAAAAAAGCCATTCTTCTCCTGCGCAAGTTTCTATGACCCGCTGGGGTTCACTTCCTGTGTGACGTTCGCTGACTGAATGGAGAGAGCGGGAAGGTGGACTACTATCACTTCTCCATTACTGAGTGTCTGAGCAAAGAAGAGCCTGAACGATGCAACCTCCCTATTGGCTGTTTGTAAAAATGTATCAGTTGTTGCCCTTCCCACGGGAATCATCACGGGCTCGAGAGATGAGACCTGACGAGTTAGTTCGTTGGTAGCAGAACAAAATGTCTGGACACAAATCGGGTTTTCAGAAAAGGAAAGAAAATAAACGGAGGGTTGAAAATACAAAAAAGGAGGCAGAAAATGCAAAACGAGTTTTAAGGTAGGACAAATGGTTACTTTTCTGAGGCAGCCCGCTGTGGCTGCCTGCAGGCTTATTTATTATAGCCCATTTAGTTAAAATAGTTGATATAAAATGTTTATAGTTATAGTTATGTGATGGTTGTCCTGATTTAGACTGGTGTTTTTTTTTTGGGGGGGGGGGGGTTGCGCGATGTTGCACCTGGGTCCAGATTAGGGAAGAACTGGCCCTGGCTACATTTCAGGTGTAGTTTGTTTTATGTATGTATGTACTTGCATAGATGTGTACTTGGTCTTCCAATATGGCGCCTAACAAAATCTCGCGGCGCGGTGACGTCATGCGGTAGCCCTCTATAGGGCCTGACTAGCCTTTGGTAACACACTAAACGAATTATCTTTCATTTTTGGCACTTTTTCTGTTTGTGTAGATGGGAAGACATACTGAGAATCCAAATCGCCAACATTTGAAATAATAATTGTTTGAATTATTTCTTGTCTTATTTAATGAAGGTTGTAATAGAATTAGCCTACATTTGGCTTAAGCTGGATGAGACAGAGACATAATTTTATAGCCATTTGTTAAACAGCTGACAGGGAACGTAATTAACCGTTCCGGGAACGAAATTTTTTTGTTCTAACTGGTTCGGGAACGTCTATTTAATGGTGGAACCCAAAACCGGAAACGTTAAAATTCCGTTTCTGTTTGGAACGAACCAATAGGAAAAAAATTCTGGTTCAAAGCCCTGCTTCCCAGTGACCGTGCCCTACTTAAGGAGGGAGAGCGAGAGCAGAGGAAGCTCTTCCCTGAACCAGACGCTGGTTGTGTGTGTCTGTAGATATACGTTAGATGTTCACTGAAAAGTGTGTTAATAAAACCCCGCTTTACCAACCTGAACTCTGTCCTGCCGTCTTCTGTGCTCTGCCCTTTGTGAGAACCGCTAGTTACATTTCAAGAGCACATCTTTTTTTGTTAACCTTACAACAAATTTACAAGTACAGTTATAATCAAACCAACACAAATCCTGTATAAAGTATCTGTCCTGAACAAACTACCACATAATGTCAAAATGTCACAAAAATATAACTACTCCTGGCCTCCATCACCCTGTTCTGACTGCTCAGACTGCTGGGTAGGTGTGGGAGAGTGCACAACTGGATGAGGGGTGTTGAGCTCTTGGTTGTCATCATCTTGGTTGGTGTTGAGTAGCTGGGTGATGCTGTTGTAGGAACCACTGCTGAAGCCATTCAGGCCACTGAAGTTCCCCATGCCCTGGCTCTGGATGGATGTTGATGAAGTCTGTAGCAGTGGGGTGCTGGCACAGTGGGGTGGAGCACTCTGTGGCCTGACGGGAGGCTTTTGCTGGAACTGTTGCTGCACCCAGCTTGCCTCCTGGGAGCCCCAGACAGAAGTCGGTCGGTGGTTCTGTGCTGGCCACTGTGATGGATGAGGCTGCTAGCCCATTGAAGGACACTGTTGGCTGCTGGGCCCTGGGATAGGTGCAGGATCATAGGGTCTAAGGAACTCATCTTGCTGCTGATGCTGATGATGTGTCTGCATGGGAGGCGCCTGGTGAAGCTCAAACTGGTACTTCTGCAATAGGCTGTTGACTTCACCCTGGAACCTCAGCCACGTGAGGGGAGGGAATGTGTAGGTGACCTCCTTCATGAAGTCAGCAAAGGTGTCTTTCTGGCATTGCAGGGGTGACTTCTCAGCCTTGGAGAGCTTGTTCAGCAGCTGTCTTTGCAGTTCAGCAATGTTGCTCCTGGTAGCCTCAGTGTCATCAGTAGCCCTAGACCCCAAGGAAGTGTCTGCATCAGACTGAGCAGCTGTAGGGGGATGATGATCAGTGACATCAGACTCAGACTGGGGAGCTCCTGCTGTTGCAGCTGGAGCTGCCCTGGCTTGGACCTTGGCCTTCATGTGGAGAAGAAACAATTATAAGTAATGTGAAAATATGTGGACAATTGTTGCAATTTCATAATCAAAATGAAAACATGAAATAATGAAATAAAATACTTACACTGACAGTGACCCTCTTTTTGACCTGGATGATGAGGTGGGGCCTGAGAAATTCAAAGTGGTGCAGGATCCAGAGGTCCCTTGCAGTCAGTTCAATGTTTCCAGAGCCTGAGGGAGTCTGCTTCAGCTTGCCAAACCTTGATCTCATGTTGGCGTACCACTTCTTCAGCAGGTCACTGGTCTTGCCCATCTCCCTGGCCTTCTGCTCCCACAGTGCATCCTTCAGGCCCTTCTTGATGTAGTTGGGGTGCTTTTTGTTGAGGATGCAATCTTCCTCAGGGGCCTTGAGCCAGTCAACCATTTCCTGCTCCTGCTCCTAGGTGAAGCCAGCTGTCACCAGCTCCCTCTTGCGCTTCTTCTGGGACTTGGCAGCCTCACTGGGAGGAAGCTCATCATCACTGTCAGAGGAGGACTGTTCTGCTGGCTGATGGACCTCAGCAACTATGTCTATCTAGGAAGCAGGGGGAGGGGCTGTGGACTCAGCTTCAGACTCTGAAGCTGCTGGGGCATCTTCAACAGCAGGAGCTGGCTCTTCAGGGGCTTCTTGGGCTGCAGCACCTCTGCCCTGTCCATGGCCGCGGCCAGTGGTGGAGTTCTTGACCTTGGCTCCCTTATTCCTTGGCAGCATGATGTGAGAAACTTGGGAAACTTTTCAAACTTTTTAAAACAACGGACAAAAGGTGGATGTTGAGCAGGCGACTCCTCAATGCAGACTGAAGTTCCTGCGGCAGCTAGCCGCGTTTTTATGTGATTCGGTGGTGTTCTGAATTACGTCCGGACTCATTCGAGGGCCAGTCAGGACATTCCGATTGCATTCGAGATGTATTCTGTCATGATCCGCCCCGGACTTCCACTCCGGAGATTTATTATCTCCCAGCTCAGCGCAATCTGGATCCAGGATGGGACTTCCATCTTGCCAGCATTCACTTTCTGGTCTGCTCTGCTGTGTATAAATAGGCTGTTCTCAGAAGGGGACTTTGCCAGAACGTCTTGTCTGTTTTTCACGTCATCTCTGTGCCATTATTGCTTCCTGAATTTTTGCTCTCTGTTTTGCCTAGTCTTTGCCACAGTTTTTTGCACTCATGTTTTGTCTTTTCTTCATGTTTTTTGTGCCACATTTTCTGTCTCCAGTTTTTGTCAGGACTATTTTTCATGTTTTTTCATACCAGCGTTTTGTCTTTGCCTGCCTCGTTTTTGGCTGGACTATTTTTGATATTTTTGTTCGTTTACTTTTTTGTACTTCAATTAAATATTTTTTTATTCATTGGATTTTCTGGTTTGTGTTTCTGCTTTTGGATCCTAACTCACCACATCTCGTCATTCATAACAGTATGTTCTGGCCAACATGGATCCAGCGGAACTTACCCATCTGAGAACGGCTATGCAGCAGCAAGGAGCCCTCCTCGGGACCCACCAACAAGAACTCAGACAGATCACCCAGAACCTGGCCACCCTGTCCGACTCACTCAACCTTCTAGCCACACAACTCCAGCACTCCCAAGCCATGCCTACCCCTGCCCAGCTGTCTCTTTCTTCACCTCCTGCCACCGCCGCTCTCCACGAACCAAGACTCCCTTCGCCTCAACCCTACAATGGAGAACCAAGTACCTGCAGATCTTTTTGGTCACAGTGTTCCCTGATCTTGGAGCTTCAACCTCTGGCTTTCCCCACAGAACGCTCCCGGGTAGCCTATACCATCACGCTCCTCACTGGCAAGGCCAGGGAATGGGGGACAGTGGTCTGGGATGCCGACGCGCCCTGTTGTTCCAGCTTCAAGGAATTCTCTGAGGAAATGAGGCGAACATTCGACTGCTCTTTGTCTGGCCGGGAGGCAGCAAGAGAGCTCATGGAGCTGTGGAAGGGGTCCCAATCTACCTCGGATTATGCCATCAAGTTCCAGACATTGGAAGCATCATGCGGTTGGAATGAGAGTGCCCTGGTTGATGCGTTCCTACATGGCTTATCCAACACCATCAAGGATGAACTCATCTCGCGGGAAATGCTGTTGGACCTCTCCTGCCTGATGGACCTTGCCAATCATATTGACATGCAGGTTCAACAACAGAGGAGAGAGAGGAGCCGCCTCAACTTCAACTCCTCTCCACCACCCGCCTCGTCCGTTGAACCCATGCAGGTAGATCGGGTACGGGTGTCAGCGTAGGAATGACTGTGCCAACGGAGCACGGGGGCTTGCTTCTACTGCGGTCAGCAGGGACACACCTGCTGAGCCTGCCCGCTAAAAGGACAAGCCCACCAGTGAATTGAGGGGCCCTGGTGGGCAATGCTCAGAACCAGTCCCCTGCTGACCGACCGTTGCTCCCTGTTATCACTCTCAACAACCGGCTTCACCATCTTCAGGCACTTGTCAACTCTGGGGTGGATAGGAACCTGATCTGCTCCACCACTGCCAAGGATCTCGGAATCCCGTTACTCACCCTCGAGGTCCCTCTCACCGTCCTGACACTCAATGGCACTGGCTTGACCACCATCACTCACCTCACCACCCTGCTCACCCTAAGGATTTCAGGCAATCACTACAAAACTATACAACTTCACATCATGAACAACCCTCACGTTCCCGTTATTCTTAGATTACCCTGGTTGATGCATCACAACCCCCACTTAAACTGGACTGACCACACCATCTTAGGCTGGAGTCCTTCCTGCCTGGCCTCCTGCCTGAACTCCGCTCTGCCTCCTGCCAAACCACCTCAACCCTCAGCCAGCGAGTTTCCCGACCTTTCTCATGTGCATCCGGAATATCTGGATCTCAAGCCTGTCTTCAGTAAAGACCTGAGCAGTGTCCCTTCCCCCTCATAGGCCCTATGACTGCGGTATCGACCTACTGCCAGGGACGGTGCCACCCAAGGGATGTCTCTACTCTCTTTCCCCCGCTGAGAGACAAGCCATGGAGAAATACATCACTGAGTCTCTGGCAGCTGGGATCATCCGCCCTTCCTCCGCCCCAGCAGGGGCGGGATTCTTCTTCGTGGAGAAGAAAGACAAGTCACTCCACCCCTGCATTGACTATCGAGGTCTCAATGCTATCACAGTCAAGAACCGCTACCCATTACCACTCATGACTACAGCCTTCGAACTACTCCAGGGAGCTAAGGTGTTCACCAAACTGGACTTACACAATGCCTATCACCTAGTTAGGATCAGGAAAGGGGACGAATGGAAGACGGCCTTCAACACCACCACAGGCCACCATGAGTACCTCGTAGTCTCTTTTGGCCTGACTAACACACCCACGGTATTCCAGGCATTGGTTAATGATGTCTTGAGGGACTTTCTTAATGCCTTTGTCTTTGTTTACCTGGACAATATCTTGATTTTCTCTCACTCCCTGGAGGAACATCGAGGTCACGTCCGGCAGGTTCTTCAACACCTGCTGGAGAATAAGCTGTTCGTTAAGGCAGAGAAGAGCAAGTTCCACCAAAGCTCTGTCTCGTTCCTGGGGTTCATCATTTCACCAGCCAAGATCCAGATGGAACCCCTCAAGCTGGAGGCAGTCACTGACTGGCCCACCCCATCTTCGAGATGAGAGCTCCAGCGTTTCCTGGGGTTCGCCAACTTTTACAGGCATTTCATCTGCAACTTCAGCACAGTGGCCGGACCTCTCTCAGCCCTGACCCTGACCAAGATCAAGTTCAAGTGGGGGGAGGAAGCATCTCATCTCATCATCTCTAGCTGCTTTATCCTTCTACAGGGTCGCAGGCAAGCTGGAGCCTATCCCAGCTGACTACAGGCTAAAGGCGGGGTACACCCTGGACAAGTCGCCAGGTCATCACAGGGCTGACATGTAGACACAGACAACCATTCACACTCACATTCACACCTACGGTCAATTTAGAGTCACCAGTTAACCTAACCTGCATGTCTTTGGACTGTGGGGGAAACCGGAGCACCCGGAGGAAACCCACATGGACACGGGGAGAACATGCAAACTCCACACAGAAAGGCCCTCACCGGCCACGGGGCTCGAACCCGGACCTTCTTGCTGTGAGGCGACAGCGCTAACCACTACACCACCGTGGGGGAGGAAGCAGAGAAAGCCTTTTCCAGTCTCAAACACAGGTTTACCACAGCACCCATTCTCACCATACCCGATTCTACCAAGCAGTTTATCATCGAGGTCGATGCCTCCGAGTCAGGGGTCAGAGCCATCCTATCCCAGAGGGCCAATGACACCAAGGACCACCCATGCTCCTTCTTCTCCCTCTGGCTATCCCCAGCTGAACGAAACTACAATATCGGCGACTGAGAACTACTGGCCGTGAAACTAGCCTTGGAGGAGTGGAGGCACTGGCTTGAGGAGTCTGACTTCCCATTCCTAGTCTGGACCAACCATAAAAACCTGGAGTACCTCAAGTCTGCCAAACGTCTCAACTCCCGTCAAGCCCGTTGGTCTCTCTTCTTCTCCCGATTCACCTTCACGCTCTCCTACCGCCCAGGCTCCAAGAACGGCAAACCCGACGCCCTGTCCAGGATGTTCTCTTCCCACCAAGAGAAGTCCAAGCCACCTGAGACTATCCTTCCTCCATGCTGCCTGGTGGGAGCTGCAATTCTAGTGGTTGAGACGCTCGTGCAAAAAGCCCTGGAGCTGGACCCCAGTTAAAGTAACTCCAACAATATTCCTAGTAACCATCTGTTTGTCCTCTGTGATGTGCGAACTCAGGTGCTGCAGTGGGGTCACGGTTCCAAGTTGGCCTGTCATCCGGGAGCCGCCTAAACCCTGGCTCTCATCCAGCAGTGCTTTTGGTGGCCATCCATCAAGGAGGACGTCCAGGAGTTTGTGGCAGCCTGTGAGGCATGCTCCCAGAAGAAGACAGCCAATCGACCCCCTGCCGGCTCACTAAGACCCCTTCCTACTCCCCATCAACCTTGGTCACACATCACCCTGGACTTCATCACAGGACTCCCCAACTCAGGTGGCAATACATGCATCCTCACTGTCATTGACAGTTTTTCTAAGACCGTCCATTTCATTCCTCTGCCCAAGGTCCCTCAGCCAAAGAGACTGCAGAACTACTCATCCACCACGTTTTCCACCTACATGGTCTGCCTACCGACATAGTTTCTGACCGGAGTCCTCAGTTCACTGCACAGTTCTGGAGAGCCTTCTGCAAACTCATCGGGGCCACCTGTAGTCTCTCCTCAGGCTTCCACCCACAGACCAACGGTCAGGCAGAATGGGCCAACCAGGCTTTGGAGGTTGCACTCAGGTGCATGGCATCCAGGGATACCAGTTCTTGGAGCAAGTACCTACCTTGGATCGAATATGAACATAACACTCTCCCTTCCTCTGCCACAGGTCTCTCTCCATTCCAGTGCTCACTAGGGTACCACCCAACACTGTTCCCCAGCCAGGAGGAGGAGGTCGCCGTACCATCAGCCCAGGCCTTTATACACCGCTGCAGGAGGATGTGGACATTGGCCCGGAGAAGACTCATTCGCTCCACACTCGCATCCAAGAAGCAGGCCAACAAACATCGCTCCAAGACACACACCTACCGAGTGGGTCAACAAGTTATGCTCTCTACGCGCCACCTGCCACTTAAGGCCATCTCTCACAAGCTGGCACCCAGGTTCCTTGGACCCTTCCTCATCAAGAAGGTAATCAACCCATGTTTCGTTAGACTGGCATTACCACTCACCATGCGACGTGTTCACCCTACCTTTCATGTATCACAGCTTAAACCTCTGGTTTCTAGTCCTTTGCTCCCACCCTCCAAACCCCTTCCTCCTCCCAGGCTCATCGATAGCAGAGAGGCCTACACGGTCAAGAAACTGCTGAAGGTGTGGCAGCAAGGCAGAGGTCTCCAGTACCTGGTGGACTGGGAGGGTTACGGTCCCGAGGAGAGAAGTTGGGTCCCCGCCAGGTTCATACTGGACCCAACACTTATCACGGAGTTCCACTGGCAACACCCTGACACTCTTCCTAAAGTGCCTGGAGGTGCTCTTTTGGGGGGGGTGCAGTCATGATCTGCCCCGGACTTCCACTCCAGGGATTTATTATCGCTCAGCGCAATCCAGAACCGCGACGGGACTTCCATCTTGCCGGCATTCACTGCCTGGTCTGCTCTGTTCTGCTGTGTATAAATAGGCTGTTCTCAGAAGGGGACGTTGCCAGAATGTCTTGTCTGTTTTTCACATCGTCTCTGTGTCATTATTGCTTCCTGGATTTTTGCTCTGTTTTGCCTCGTCTTTGCCACAGTTTTTTGCACTCATGTTTTGTCTTTTCTTCATGTTTTTTATGCCACGTTTTTTGTCTCCAATTTTTGTCAGAACTATTTTTCATGTTTTTTCATACCAGCATTTTGTCTTTGCCTGCCTCATTTTTGTCTGGATTATTTTTGCTATTTTTGTTCGTTTACTTTTTTGGACTTCAATTAAATCTTTTTTTATTCATTGGATTTTCTGGTTTGTGTTTCTGCTTTTGGATCCTAACTCACCACATCTCGTCATTCATAACAGTATTCGAGCCCCAATCGAAATATTCAGATAGCATTCGAAGAGCATTCCAGCTGAACTATTTTAATATTGAAATAGATTCCGGCAGCAATCGAGATGCACTCGAGGTGCATTCCGGCTCATTTGAGGCACATTCGGGACATTCTGGCAGGATTTGAAGTGGCTTGCCATTTCGATTTTTCCCTCGAACGCGATCAGAATGTTTCGAATGCTGTTGGAATGCCATAAGAATATTTAGAACGCAGTCAGAATGCAGTTAGAATACACTTCGAATGCCATTCGATATTTCTCCTCTTCGAATGCACCTCAAATGTTTTGAGCATGAGCAAAACATTCAGGCCAGCCACAAGAATGGGCCCAAATGTTTTGAATGCACTCAGAATGCAGTCAGAATTTTTAGAATGCATTTCAAATATCCTGAAATATACGAAGAATTTTCATTCCGACGGCATTCCTGCTCATTCCGCCTCTAGTGTGACTACCCTATAAAACCCGGGATGGGACATCACCAGTTTTAGCAACAACCATGGGGAGGTCACTGCCTGAGTGATAATATGTCCCTTTCCATCCCGGGTTTTAGCAACAACCCTCGGCTCACACTTTGGGAGAACTGGTGCAACTAAACTTACTTTCCTTTTCTCATAGTTTTATTTTTCTTTAATTGTTGGTACTGCACCCTCTTTCAATACGGGCTGAAAGCCAACACTCCTCAATACATCAGAGGTCTTCAGTAAAATGTGCGGAGCAGAGGAAAGACCACTTCATAGGCGCCCAATGTGCCCGTGAACTTCTCGCAAAACGCGTCCAAATCTTTGCAGTTTGAACATTCTTGGGCCATGAATGCAACGTAAATCCACCTTCTATCATGTTGCTGCACCCGCCAGCAACACATCTATGTGGCATGGTGATAAATTAGCTCAAAATGGAGGTTTGGAGTTGCAGTCAGCTTTGTGTTTTAGTATAGCAGAAATGGCGATGAGACCTATAAATTTCCTGCTGTGACGTCACAGACGTCAAGGTCATTCACTCAGACCGCTACCTATATGAATCACTTTAATCCTAAAAATTACTATATTAGATTTATTGTTGGGCGGCACGGTGGTGTAGTGGTTAGCGCTGTCGCCTCACAGCAAGAAGGTCCGGGTTCGAGCCCCGTGGCTGGCGAGGGCCTTTCTGTGCAGAGTTTGCATGTTCTCCCCGTGTCTGCGTGGGTTTCCTCCGGGTGCTCCGGTTTCCCCCACAGTCCAAAGACATGCAGGTTAGGTTAACTGGTGACTCTAAATTGACCGTAGGTGTGAATGTGAGTGTGAATGGTTGTCTGTGTCTATGTGTCAGCCCTGTGATGACCTGGCGACTTGTCCAGGGTGTACCCCGCCTTTCGCCCGTAGTCAGCTGGGATAGGCTCCAGCTTGCCTGCGACCCTGTAGAACAGGATAAAGCGGCTAGAGATGATGAGATGAGATGAATGAGATTTATTGTTAATGCTTAAAATTATTCCTGTGCCATTCTTGAGGTCTCAAGGCATTTATAAACAAAAAGTGAGGCCATGGTTCTGCGTATATTATTTAAGTTTGACTTTCTCCCAAATTTAGTCATGACCAATTCCCAAACAGCTCTCCCCATCACATGACAGCTACCAACCAGCAAGAGTGAAAGCTATCAAGTGCTTCCTCCAAACTATTAAGTAATGCTTCCACGTGACACCAGCTGATGACATCTTTTCAGTTTACGTCAGGCATAACATTCTCAGAGAGCTCACAGACACTCATGACTGGCTTGTGTTCCTGTAACTGACGAGAGAGAGAGTAAGTCATGTCCCTCCCAAACAGCATGGCACAATTTTGCTCTCCTGGGCTCCCTGCCACGGCATCATCAGGATTCAAATTCACAACCATTCAACAATGTTAGGGTTTTGCTGGGATTCGAACCTGGTTCGTTGGTGTGATAATCCAGCAAACCCCCACTAGGCCACCAGGGGAATGACTCAAATGCAGAGGCGTGAGGCGGAAGTAGAAAAAGAATCAAAAGGTTTATTTAAACTATATACACTATATACAGGGCAAAACAAAAGACAAAAAAAAAAAACCAAAGAGTATAATCCAAAAGAAAAGCAAAGTGCAAAAATACAAAAGCTAAGAAGATCAAAAAACACAGTACAAAGGAAACTGGAGATAAACATAACAGCACAAAGACTCCGTCACAAGAGGACTGAACTCAGGGGTATAAATAGACAAACTAATTAAGGACACAGGTGAAGATAATTAGGCAATTAACACAAACACAAAACACAGGAACAGTGGCGGCCTCTAGAGGCCAAAATAAACACGACATGAAAAGGAAATAACAGCGGCCTCTAGAGGCCAAAACAGTCCTAGTCCTAACAGGACCCCCCCCTCTAGGAGCGTCTCCTGACGTTCCCAGGGCGATCCGGATGGGCCGAATGGAAGTCCCGACATAGTTCTTTATCAAGGACATCCCGAGCAGGAACCCAGCAGCGCTCCTCAGGACCATAGCCCTCCCAGTCCACCAGATATTGCAACCCGCCGCGGACCCGGCGGGAGTCAAGCAGGCGATTCACAGTGAACACAGTCTGCCCCTGGAAGATGCGGGGGGGTGGGGGGTTCCTAGGGGCAGGGGCATACGTAGATGTCAGTACGGGCCGTAACAGGGAAACATGGAAAGTGGGGTTGATCCTCAGAGTCCGGGGCAACTGGAGCCGGTAGGAGACAGGGTTCACCCTGCGCACCACCTTGAAGGGGCCAATGTAGCGAGGAGCAAGCTTGCGGTTCTCCACCCGCAGCGGAAGGTCCTTAGTGGACAGCCAAACACGCTGCCCAGGGCGGAAAGCGTGTGCAGGTCTTCTATGGCGGTTGGCCTGAGTCTGGTTGGTTCTGGAGGTCTGTATGAGGGTCTTCCTGACCTTGCTCCAGGTCTTGCGACACCGTCTCACATATTGGTTGACCGAGGGCACCCCCGCGTCCTCCTCCTGGTCCGGGAACAGAGGTGGCTGGAACCCGAATTGGCACTGGAATGGCGACAGCTTGGTGGCCGATGACTGCAGGGTGTTGTGGGCGTACTCCGCCCATGGCAGCCAGGTGCTCCACGATGTCGGGTTATCCATAGCCAGGCCTCGCAGGGTGGTTTCCAGGTCCTGGTTGAGCCTCTCCGTCTGACCATTGGACTGTGGGTGAAACCCAGAGGAGAGGCTGGCAGTGGCTCCGATGACCTTGCAGAACCCGTGCCACACTCGGGAGGAGAACTGGGGCCCTCGGTCTGAGACGATGTCCTGTGGAAGACCAAAGACTCGGAAGACATGATTAAACAAAAGTTTCGCAGTTTCAAGAGCAGAGGGGAGTTTGCACAGTGGTATGAAGCGGCAGGCCTTGGAGAATCTGTCAACTAAGACCAAAATGACCGTGTTACCTTGTGACTCAGGGAGACCCGTGATAAAGTCGACTGCCACGTGGGACCAGGGACGCCGGGGAATGGTCAGAGGATGCAGGAGACCCTGGGGACGCTGTCGTGGGTTCTTGGTTCTGGTGCAAACCTCACAGGACAGGACAAATGACCTTACTTCCTTCTCCATGTTAGGCCACCAGAAGCGTCTTTTCAGGAAGTCCAGGGTCCTCCGAGCTCCCGGGTGGGCGGTGAGAGGGGAAGAGTGACCCCACTGGAGAACCTTGGCCCGGGCTTGATGTGGGACGTACAAGAGGCCTGGTGGCCCCGTCCCAGGACCGGGGTCCTGGCGTTGGGCTCGTCGGACAGCCTCCTCAATACCCCAGCGGACAGGGGCCACAATCCGGGACACAGGGATAATAGGCCCGACTTCATTCTCCCTGTTAGTGGCAGAGAACAGTCTGGACAGTGCGTCAGGTTTGGTGTTCTTGGAGCCGGGGCGGTATGAGAGGGTGAAGTCAAACCGACTGAAAAACAGGGCCCACCTAGCCTGTCGAGGGTTCAGTCTCTTGGCTTGCTGGAGGTACTCCAGGTTCTTGTGGTCAGTCCAAACCAGGAATGGATGTTGTGCTCCCTCCAGCCAGTGCCTCCACTCCTCAAGGGCCAGTTTGACCGCTAGCAGTTCTCGATCCCCCACATCGTACCGGGACTCAGCAGGACTCAGGCGGTGGGAGAAGTAAGCGCAGGGGTGCAGCTTTCCTTCCGAACGTTGAGAGAGCACCGCGCCGACACCACTGTCCGAGGCGTCCACCTCCACGATGAATGGTTGGGAGGTGTCCGGGAGAACCAGAATGGGTGCCGTGCAGAAGCGGTCCTTGAGGTCTTTGAACGCCTTTTCTGCCTGAGGAGACCAGCCATAAGATCCACCTGTCCCTTTGGTGAGGTCAGACATGGGTGCTGCCACAGAACTGAAGTTCCTGATGAACTTGCGGTAGAAGTTAGCGAATCCTAAGAACCGCTGAACCTCCTTAACGGACTTGGGAGTAGGCCAATCCCGGATGGCCAGGGTCTTGGCAGGGTCCATTTGGAGTTGGCCTGTCCGTACAATAAATCCCAGAAAGGAGACCTCGGGAACATGAAATTCGCATTTCTGGGCCTTGGCGAACAGATTGTTCTGTAGCAGCCTCTGGAGAACCTGGCGGACATGGTGGCGGTGCTCCTGCACGGTCTTGGAAAAGATAAGGATGTCGTCGAGGTAGACAAAAACGTATAGGTTAATCATGTCCCTTAAGACGTCGTTGATTAGGGCCTGAAAAACAGCTGGTGCGTTGGTGAGTCCGAAGGGCATCACCTGGTATTCGTAGTGCCCAGACGGGGTGTTAAAGGCAGTCTTCCACTCGTCTCCCTGTCGGATACGGATGAGGTGGTATGCGTTCCGTAGGTCCAACTTGGTGAAGACGGTGGCGCCTTGGAGCAGGTCGAAAGCTGTGGACATCAGCGGAAGGGGATATCGGTTGCGCACAGTGATCTTATTCAGGCCCCTGTAATCAATACATGGTCGGAGCCCCCCATCCTTCTTGCCGACAAAGAAGAAGCCGGCTCCAGCAGGTGAAGTGGAGGGTCGAATAAACCCAGAGACCAGGGCATCTTTGAGGTATTCCTCCATGGCCTTGCGTTCTGGCTGAGAGAGTGAAAACAGTCTGCCACGAGGAGGGGTAGTCCCAGGGAGCAAGTCGATGGCACAGTCGTAAGCCCGGTGCGGAGGAAGAACGGCGGCCCTGCTCTTGCTGAATACCTCCTTGAGATCCCAGTACTCTGTGGGAACTTGAGATAACTCGGTGAGATCAGGGGGCTCGGCAGGAGACACAGGAGAGCTAGAGAGCAGACAAGAGGCATGGCATGCAGGGCCCCATTCCACAACCTGGCTTGTTACCCAGTCTATGCGAGGGTTGTGGCGAGTAAGCCAAGGAAGGCCTAGAATAACTGGGAACTCAGGTGAAGGAATCAGGTGCAGGGATATTTCTTCCTTGTGACCTTGAGACTGGAGGAAGACTGGAGAAGTAACTTGGGTGACTCTTCCATCACCTAACGCTTGGCCATCGAGGGCAGACACAGACAGAGGGACTTCAAGAGGTGCAGTAGGTATATTGATGCTTTGGGCGAAGTGAATATCCATAAAGTTCCCAGCCGCCCCTGAGTCTATCAAAGCTTGACAAGAGTGGACAGACTCACCCCAGGAGATGGAGACCGGGATGTAGATTCCTTGACCAGGGAGTCCGGGAGAGAGGGTAGGCCCCGTCACAACCCTCCCTCGGCTGGACGGGGCGGTCCTTTTCCCAAGAGTTCGGGACATGATGCTCGGAAGTGACCAGGCTTGCCACAGTAGATGCAGCACTTGTCCCTCCTTCTGCGCTCCCTCTCAGATGCGGAGAGGCGAGTACGACCCACTTGCATGGGTTCTGGACAGTCACTGAAGGAGGTAGACAGTCTCCAGGTAGAGGTAGGGAGGCTGGGGGGGCTCAAGGCTTGGTGGCGTTCTCTCATCCTGTTGTCCAGACGAATAGCATGTGAGATGAGGGTTTCGAGGTCACTTGGGCATCCAATAGAGGCCAGACCGTCCTTGATGGGGTCAGACAGACCATGGTGGAAGGCTGACACCAGGGCAGTCTCGTTCCATCCACTTACTGCTGCGAGTGTTCGGAACGAGATGGCGTAATCTGCGACGCTTCCTCCTTGCCGGATGGACATGAGCTTTCGGGCTGCGTCGGTACTGATGTCTGCCTGATCGAAGACCCGAAGCATCTCTTCAGAAAACAGCTGGAAATCAAAGCACTCAGGTCCCTGTCTTTGCCAGATAGCAGTAGCCCAGGCTCGCGCCTTACCAGCTAATAAGGTGATCACAAAGGCAATCTTGCGGCGATCCGTAGTGTAGGTGGTAGGCTGAAGCTCAAAGGTGAGTTGACACTGGGTAAGGAACTCTCGGCACTCACTGTGCTTGCCGTCATACCTCTGTGGTGCAGGAAGGCTGGGTTCGCGAGGTGAAGGCAGCATTGCAGGAGGCACTGGAGCAGGAGTGGGAGCTGGATCAGGAGCAGGAACTGGATCAGGAGCAGGAGATGCAGGCAGAGATGTCAGCTGTGCCAGGGTTTTCCCAATTTGCTGAAGCAGTTCCTCGTGGCGAGCGAGGGCCTCACGTTGGCTGGTGAGCGTACGTCCATGAGCGTCCATGGTCGCTCCGAAGCGTGTCAAAGCTGCCATAATTCCCTGAAGGTTGGCCGGGTAGACAGTTGAAGCAGCCTCTGCTGAGTCGGTCATGACGGAGTCTTTCTGTTAGGGTTTTGCTGGGATTCGAACCTGGTTCGTTGGTGTGATAATCCAGCAAACCCCCACTAGGCCACCAGGGGAATGACTCAAATGCAGAGGCGTGAGGCGGAAGTAGAAAAAGAATCAAAAGGTTTATTTAAACTATATACACTATATACAGGGCAAAACAAAAGACAAAAAAAAAAAACCAAAGAGTATAATCCAAAAGAAAAGCAAAGTGCAAAAATACAAAAGCTAAGAAGATCAAAAAACACAGTACAAAGGAAACTGGAGATAAACATAACAGCACAAAGACTCCGTCACAAGAGGACTGAACTCAGGGGTATAAATAGACAAACTAATTAAGGACACAGGTGAAGATAATTAGGCAATTAACACAAACACAAAACACAGGAACAGTGGCGGCCTCTAGAGGCCAAAATAAACACGACATGAAAAGGAAATAACAGCGGCCTCTAGAGGCCAAAACAGTCCTAGTCCTAACAAACAAAGGCTATAGTGAGATTTTTGTGAATTATGACAAGAATAATTTATATTTTATATAAACTAATAGTTGCTATATGGGTCAAAGACAAAAATAATTCTCAAAGTATAACTTTCACATAGAATCATCAATATGTCTGCTGTATATCAGGAAACAGGCTGTAGACAAAAGGAAATGCAGGTGAGATGTTTAATAGAAACACAGACAAACAGGTCCAAAAATGTAAAACAAAATTCTTTGTCAAAAACAGGCACAGGTCAGGCAATCGTGATTTGTGCTCAGAGGGCAAAGACAAAGAGCAGATAAAAGATAAACAAAACCAGATCAAAAAAACATGATATCAGGACACCACAGGCTTGGTAAGTTCAGGCAGAATAACAATGAGTATTACTTCACAAATCTGAGTGTGTGGAGAGAGTCCTTATCTACCATGAGCTGTGATTATGTGAAATGAGGAACAGGTGTGCATGGTTAAAGGGACCATGACTGTGAACATGACAGTGTGCTGTGTAGTGTAGCAGATTAGTGGCAAAATACTTCACTTAATGATACAAGCACCAAATTTTGCACAGACATAGATAACATCAAGATGTTTCAAAAAAGCCGGGTAGCCACACAAAAATTCAAAATGGCGGCCATTTTTCAAGATGGCCGACTTAAAAATGCATTTTGTACTGATAAAGCACTTCACTTCATGATATTGTCATCAAATTTTGAAGAAACATAGCTAAAGCCAAATAGCCTCTAGTAAGGTTAGTATCCTCACAAAATTTCAAAATGGCGGCCATTTTTAAAAATGGCTGGCTTAAAACACATAAATTACTGACAGAGCACTTCATTGAGAGATAGTCATAAAATGAGTTAAATATATGGTTTAGACCAAAGTGCTTAAGGAATTCCTGATAACCACACATACAGTAAAGATGGCAGCCATTTTCCAAGATGGCTGACTTAAAAATACATACCTTATTGACTGTGACAGAGTACAACTTAATAAATCATCAAATTTGACAGAGCTCAAGAAAACAGCCAGTTTTTCATAATATTTGAAACAAAACCATATCATTTAAAACACTTAACTACATGATGCAACAACCAAAATTACAAGAAACATAGCTTAGGCCAGTTCATATTATCTTTTGCACATACAGTAAAGATAATAAAACAGCCTCATTCACATATATACAGATAAATTCTCATTTCAATATTACTGCTAACAAAACATATGTAAACAATATAACAAACCTCTGGTGATTTAAAACACAACTAATCATAGGTATGAAAATATACAAAAGCCATTAGGGCAAAACAAAACAACCTTGTGGTTACATTGTAATAGAACAAGAATGCAAAAGCTATGACACTGGGTCAAAACTACTAAAACTACTAAAACAGGAACAATCAACATAAACTAAATACTAAGCTCAACAAGTTTATGTACATCTTATGAGATCCATTTGCCATACATGTATGTCTCTTATCTTGGCACACAGTTACAGCCACAGAGCTGTGTACATTTCAAGCCAAGTCGGTAACACTTGCAGTTTCCATGGCAAACACTCTTGTAGTTACACTTCGTAAGTTGCTGGCAACTCTGACTAATTGGTGCCAAAGTGGTCCACAATACCTTCCAATCATCACCCTCTTTCTCCCATCCCCATTCAGATGGACTTTCTTCATGCATTTCTCTACACATTGCTTGTCCCCAGATGTTTGCAGATTGATGTGTTGCACGATTTGTTTGTTGCACCAGTGCTCCTTTTGTAGGGGGGATTGCATCATATGCCCTCTGTTTTCGAGCAAACAACTCAAGACAGGCCTCATCAACACTATCTAAGGGACAATTTTGTCAAACAACAAGATAACAAACTTTTCAAGAAGTTTGAAGTCATTCTCTTCAATATTGGCAGGGTATTGACTGAGTGTGCCCTGGTTGTGCTCTGACATCATTCTTCTATATAATAATGACATATATAAATAGATGATCATGAACACTATTTGTCTTGCAGTCATGAACTTAAAAAAGTCCTAAAATAAAATATACACTGATCAAATGTGTGAATTTGGTGAAGAATAAACAAAATCATGTGAAATGCATCATTTAATTATGTGTATATGATATAATAAACTGTAAAATGTTAATTGCAGGTCAAAATATAGATATACTTTCCCACTTTTTTGGCCGCCATTTTGGCCGCCATCTTGAATTTTTCAGGTGGCTACTGGGCTTTTCTGAAGGAGGGGTATCTAAACTAAGTCTTTGCAAATTTTGGTGCTTGTATCATTAAGTGAAGTATTCCTGTAAAATTTGGACCTAATCTGCTACACCAGTGTGCTGGTGTTGTAGTCTGTGGTGGCCATGTTTGTAGACCCCAGTGTGTTCTGGGAAATGGAGTTCAGAGGAGATTCTGGCACAGACGTGACACCATAAATGGCACATATCATCAACTCTTGTCTCATAAATGTTTTTTTTTTCTTTTCAGGATTGTATATATCATGCCAGAAACAAAGATGTATAAGGCAAAATGACCATCCAGAATAATAACAATCTGACTTATATTTCTAACATCATTTTTTTTAAAAATAAAGAAAACCTGTGTTGTAACAAGAATAATACTTATTTTAGTTTAGTTTAACTAAAAAAACCCTGTGATATCTGTGTCATAATATACGGGTATTACTATATGGGTTAAAGATGATAATTTTTAAACAGCTTAATTAAACTAATTGAACTATCTAATTAAGCTCTGTTACAAAAATCATTTTCATTGTTGGACCATATCCAACTACAGCAGACTGAATATATTGCTGACAGCAACATTACATGTATGAGCATTGCATGTTCATGAGTCAGGTATCTTTTTGTGTGCAAAGCAATTTAAAGCATCTCTTAAAATCAGAATCAACAGTTGTTGTAGGAAACTATTTCCACCATTTGTTTTTACTTATTTTTTTTTCCAGAAGTGTACATTTTTTCTTTATTTTCTTTTTCAGGGGAAAAATGCCCTAAAGCAGGGGTTCTCAACCTTTTCTGCTTTAAGGCCCACCTATTCATACTTGTAATGAGTTGGGGCCCATTAAAAAGATCCCCAATTATTTTTGGCTCATCTATTCTATTAGAATCTAATAATCTATTGTAAAGTGTATTAATGGGATGCAACATCACTCTCTGTTACAGATGGGAATTGAAATAAATGCAATAAAAACAAAACATTTTTAATTGTAGATATTGTATTTAAAACTGTATGGATGTGCCAGAAGCCAAACCATGCATTCAGGGCATTCTCAGTCAAAAGGGATTAATGATCCAAAAGTGGAATCTGGTCCATTAACACAAGAACTTATTGCCATGTTTGTGTACAAAAAACAAGCAAGTTATTAAAACCAAGAAGTACACTCAAAAAGAAGTGGATATAGAAACCACTCAGTGGGATTAGATCCTTACACACTAACAAAGAAGGATTTTTTCCTATGAGCTGGAAAATTATCCATCCGTTGAGTTCCCCAACATCTCAAACTACCTGGTGCTGCAGATATCGTTCTACATGGACACACAGATGAAAACCTGGAAGAGCATGGAGGAGTACAACTTTTTATAAGTAGCTGAGTTAAAGATCTGGGGAACAGGACACTACAAGATAGACAGTGGTAGACTGATTAAGTGCAGGAAGTGTGCTTATTAGCAGGCATGATATTTACAAAAAAAAAAAAAACAGAAAGCAGAATCATAAAGTAGAGTATTTAAGCAGCATTATAAACATAGCTAGAAACAAATGTGGCCATGATAATGCTTCGCAAAGCCTCTGTGAAAACAGCTTCTGTATCTGTGCATGCTGATTGCACTCAAATCAGTATCAGGTGTTTCCCATAACGACTGGGTCCCAAGCACATACATAACACGCTCCATGAGCGAGCGCAGCCACTCGAGCTGCACCAGACTCAAGTGCACAAAGGCGTGACAGTCAAGTGTTCACCTACTGTGTGACCACAACTTTTAGCTCAAGTGTATATTGCCATCAAAATGCCTCATTTCATCGATAACCCATTGCAAAGCATCGCGAGCTGTAGTGTGACTGTAGCTTAATGAGGCGGATGTGATGTCAGATGCAACCCAGCAATTGTACCCTACTACGAGTAAAAATTAGCTTCAACTTGAAAAAAAATTGCGGCCCACTAGATGGCAGTTCGTGGTTGAGAAACACTGCCCTAAAGGGTTCACTGACTTGTCCATCTTGCAATGAAAGAGTACTCTTCCAAGGAAAGAGTTCAAATATACAGTACAGTGTCCAGGGTGCCAGGGGGTCTGTGATGAATTTTCCACCAGCTTCTTTGTTATAAAGATTGACAATGAAGAATAGACTGCTTGCTTCTTATTATAATCACTGATGAGCTGACAGTGCTCATGTTTGGTGGGTTGATAGATCTGTTCCTGGCATATTCAGCTTTGTCAGTTCGGCCTTTTTCACAATGAAATTAATATTAACTTCCAATCATATCAAATATATGAAGGAGATGAACCACTCCCCTGAAGACCACAGTAAAAATATTTCGATAAATGTATTAAAATCTTTACTATATTTTACTCTTAGGCTTCATCATTGTCGAGGGTGTTGTATGTTATGTGTATATGGTGTATATGTGCTCCAGATTATCTGAGAGAAATTCTCTAGAATTGAGTTTCACCTCAGTGTTTTTGTAGTTACCACCACAGTCTTGAGTTTTTCAACTCCAGTGAGTTGTAGCAACACCAGAGCTGTTAAACTTCTCACATGCAGGCTTGTCACTATTCCTGTTGAGACTGTGGTGTCAAAAGCTGTGTTCACATATATACCGGTACGATAGTGGTATAACTGTATCAATACAAAGTATACTGGTACAGTTTAGTGCATCTGTCCACACTAGCGAGAAATGTTTGCGGTTTTCTTTCACGGAAGTTGAAATGCGCATGCGCGAAATGTTTCCGTGGTTACTGAGTAACTTCCTTCCGAGAATATGGCGGATGAAACAACATGTGTGTGCTTTTTGTTGTCAATGTACAGTCTGTACTTCTGGTGGTCATTTATTCAGTCGAATCGTATAAAATGCGTGAGGCAGTTGAGAAAGAAACAAAGAAAATGAATCTCCTGTTCCAACTGTTCCTGGCATCGCTCGTCTCCCCAAAGCTCCAACAAACACATAACTTCGTCTTTGCTCCATGTAGCTCCACGGTCGTTTTGAGCCATTTTGACGTTTTATTTACAGCTGGAAAGCACGTGCGTATTGTATTGTATGAATAACCCGGAAGAAGTAGGAATGGTTCATTGTGCATGCACATTATATTTGTATCGATACAGAACCGCTTCATCTGTCCACACTACAGCGAAGCGCTACAGTACCGATACTGTACCGGTACGAAACCCATACATTTGTGGGTTTCGTACTGATACAGTTATACCGATACAGTACCGGTATAGTTGCTAGTGTGGACAGGTGTTGCGGTACGAAAGTAGTATCGTATTGGTACAAAATCCCTAGTGTGGACAGGGTAAAAGATGCCACAAAGGAACATGCTGTCACTAGCCCCTTTTGCACAGCTTGTTCAAGGTGGAAACCTTACACCTTTGTTCCACCTTATGTTCTGTATAAAATGCCCAAATGAGGGGTCTGTGTTGTTCTGCTGGAACAACTGGTAACCTAGCCAGAAATGACATCTGTGTAAAAGGAGCAATCAGCACGGAGGGACAGGGGTGCGATGTTTTTGCCCTTGACATTCTTCTTTCTGAGACCAGCGCGAATTCAAACATTTCTATGGTGTCTAAGGTCTGTATACGTCTGCCTCAAATTGCTTCCTGCTTCACTTTCTTCTCGACATATTTCTGATTGCCAAACATGTTGCTTGCATGAGTCTCTCCACTCCTCTTTTCCTCACTCTCTCTCTCTCTCTCCTCTCCAACTGCAAACACAATTTTCTGTGACAGACTTATTTCCTGAAAAGCCGGCTTGGCTAAAGAACACAATCGTGTGTGTGCATGTGTGTGGAGCGTGTTGCTGAATCAACCGAGGACAAAATAAAAACTCTACTCGAAAACAAAAAAAAAAAACCCAAAATACAAAAAAGCAACAAAATATGGAATGAAAGTATTTGATGGTAAGAATGTATCTTTTTTATTATTTTTCAAGAATTATTATTATTGCATTTTTCACAAATTGCTACTGTCATTTCACTGGTTTGCTGACATTCTAAGTGGAAATTATTTTGTCACACGTTTTGTATAAAGTTTTTATTTATCAAATTTGCAAAAAATTAAAATAAAAATGCTCTGTTTCTCAAAATCCAGTGAATGGGGATCAAATAAAACAGTTATTCCACTCAATCTTCTTGTACATGGCTTATAGCCACCTCGGTGCAACGTGCCTCATTGGCTATCAGCTCATATACGACTCGATTTCATGGAATAACTGTTATATATAGAGAGGCTGTAACTTCCCTTGAATGTGAATTATTTAATGGAAGTGATTACATGTTTCATATGATGCTCAGCAACTTTGCCTGCGTTTGAAGAGTGGTATAAATATGTATGGTGAATATAAAAGCACCTCAACACTCAGTTCACGAGGTGTTGATTTTAAAGCAGCACTGATATGATTGAGGTATTAATATTTCTGACACGTAGATATGTCAGCCTAGATGCCAATGCTCTGTTGTGACACATCAAGCCTCTGATTGTGAAACACTGGCATGGCTTCCTCCCGGCTTTATTTGGTTCAGTGTAAATCACTAAAGCCAAATATTGAGGTGCCTTCTTTACACCAATATTACAGTATATCTGTGTGAAAAGGGCTACCGATGTACAGGGAGAAGAGCAATGAGAAGAGCACACATCCACGTGGGAGCAGGAAGTGAAGTGGGAGTACTTGGAATTAAATAGATTATGTTTGAATGCTGATCTGAAGTCCACAAACAAGTCATGTAGATTCCTAACAGGTTTGGAAACCACATGTCAAAATGAGTTTTGACACATAATCTAAAATACTCAAATGAAAATGTAGCACATTAGCCAACAGAATATTGCACTTGAGAATATATCAGAGCAAAATACATCAATTTACATACATGAAATCTGTGTTTCCCATCAGCTCATAGCAATCTGTTAGTTGAAATCTAATGAAAATGCGAGGTGTCATTCAGAAATCACATTGGTGTATTGGTATTACTATATCATGGGTCAATCACTTGTACTGTCTTTTGATTTGTAAATGATTATTTCACAGTTACCATGCACTTCTAGTTTTGTCTTCCATGTAAGCAGGAGTTTAGTAGCTGCAGTTTTACCTACTAACTCGCACCATGATGACTAGCCAGAACAAAGGATGGCAAATAACAAAAGAAATTATAATTTATTCAATTGTATTTGTCACATACGTAATCATACATAGTACAGCATGCAGTGAAATGCTTAGTGCAGTGCTCCATAAGTAATAAAGAGTTAACATTTTTTCTTTAATTTTACATTAAATATAACTAGAGACTGATAAATAGTGGACATGCTGTTCTTTAATTAATTTAAAAAAAAGCAAAACAAGGCTGGGAAAATTCATGTGACCACACCACTCAACAATGATTATTTTTCTGCAAGACGTATCACAGCTCCAATGTGTCCTGTACTGAGGTATTTCACCTGACGTCACAGGGTCACGTGACGCCCGGTGTCCACCATTTTGGACGGCAAGCTAGCTAATGTCAACAACAGTAGCTGGTATGTTACTGTAGCAATATTTACGTTCAGTCATTTGGATGACTGTTAAAACCTTTCAGTCTCAAGTTTTTCCTTTACTGGATTTACTAGTTTACTGAGCTAGCGAGCACTGGCTCCCGGCTTGGCCGGCTAGCGTGCGCTGGCTCCCGGCTTGGCCGGCTAGCGCGCGCTGGCTCCCGGCTTGGCCGGCGAGCGCGCGCTGGCTCCCGGCTTGGCCGGCGAGCGCGCGCTGGCTCCCGGCTTGGCCGGCGAGCGCGCGCTGTCTCCCGGCTTGGCCGGCGAGCGCGCGCTGTCTCCCGGCTTGGCCGGCGAGCGCGCGATGGCTCCCGGCTTGGCCGGCGAGCGCGCGATGGCTCCCGGCTTGGCCGGCGAGCGCGCGATGGCTCCCGGCTTGGCCGAGCGCGCTAGCTCAGTAAACTAGTAAATCCAGTAAAGGAAAAACTTGAGACTGAAAGGTTTTAACAGTCATCCAAATGACTGAACGTAAATATTGCTACAGTAACATACCAGCTACTATGTTGTTGACATTAGCTAGTGCTAACAGCTAGTTGCTAATACACTGCTACAACTACACCGACCCTAATAATACAGTTCTTGGTCATTGCCTGGTAACAGCAAATTTATAACGGGCCATGTCTCAACAGACTAAGAAGTTATTTCAATGACATTTAATAACATTTTGTTTATCCTGAGGACCGAAAGTAAATGAAAATGTGAACAAACCTTAGCTGTAATAAGATGGCGACCACCGGCTCCAGGGACGACCCACTGATGTAGGCATGTTACCCAGCCTGACACAAAATATTTGTAGGCATCCAAACTCTTATACGCTTTCAGATCAATACCTGTGTATGGCGATGGGTTTTTAATGACATAGGTATACAGATCATGTGGGCCGAAGTCAGGTAAAGATGAGGGCTTCGTGTACTTCCGTACGTCAGTGAACAATCCTGGTGGAAGCAGGTAAACGTCGTTCTCTAAGCCTGCTAACCTCAATTTTTGCAAATACCTCTCCCTCTGCTCGCCCTGTAAATGCCCTACGTCGCTGGATAGTGAAGGTGTTTTCTGCATCTCGCTCCTTTTTCTTTTATGTTTTTCGTTTGTCGCCTTCCTCGCATTCAAACTGATTCGAGCCGTGCCGTCCAAAATGGCAGCATCACATGACTTGGTCACGTGAGTGAAATACCTCAATACTGTATAATTGGCAAGCTGGTGTTACTGTCCATATGATTGAGCCCCAACACAATCCCCCGAATCATCCATTTACACTCTGCAATCAATCAAAACCACTGAGCAATAGTATCACCATCATCCTAATGAAAACAGACAAAGGCCAAGCCATTCATTTCCAATTGGCTCTGATGCTGAACACATCTTGCACATTAGGTGTGATGAAATCATTCACACCCATTCACAGGGCCGTGATCAATCCTGGGAAACAGTGAAACAGCCATCTGTGGTCACATTAAAGGAAAACAGCACAGCTGGGCTGCACAATGATGACAAGGAAACAATGTGAAGAGTTATACTTAGATTAAAACAACTCTGAGACACAATGCGTGTACAAATTTAGCCAAGAAAGAAGTTGGGGAAACCCAGACACAGAAGGAGGTGTGGACAAACAAGGCAAAGGGCTTTGACACAGTAATTATAGTAGATGTGAATGGCCATCAAAGGCTTAGTCATACAAATGCTGACAAATACATACACATTCACGGTGAACAGAGATTTTCTGCCGTTAAAATACAACCCTGATTCCAAAAAAGTTGAGACTTGGTGCAAAACATAAAGAAAAACAGAATGTGAAGATTTGCAAATGATAGAAACCCTATATTTCACTGAAAATAGTATGAAGACAACATATCAAAGGCTGAAACTGAGAAATGTTATTGTTTTTTGAAAAATGTATGCTCATTTTGAATTTGATATCAGCAACACGTTTCAGAAAAGTTGGGACTGGGGCAACAAAAGACTGAAAAAGTTGTGTAATACTAAAAAAATCCTAATCTGGTTAATGGGCAACAGGTTAGTAACATTATTGGGTATAAAAAGAGCATCCCAGAGAGGCGGAGTCTCTCAGAAGTAAAGATAGGGAGGGGTTCCACGCTTTGTGAAAGACTGTACATGCCCCTTTTCCACCAAAGCAGTTCCAGGGCTGGTTCGGGGCCAGTGCTTAGTTTGGAACCGGGTTTTCTGCTTCCACTGACAAAGAACTGGCTCTGGGGCCAGAAAAACCGGTTCCAGGCTAGCACCAACTCTCTGCTGGGCCAGAGGAAAGAACCGCTTACGTCAGCGGGGGGGCGGGGGGCGGGGGCGGAGTTGTTAAGACCAACAACAATAACAAGACCACGAAAGATTGCCATTTTTAAGCGATGAGAGGCAGCAGCTGTACAAACGCGAAGTCATCCATTGTTATTATTATTGTTGTTGTTGCTGCTGCTGCTTCTTTCATGTTGTTTTTGCTTCGATATTCGCGCTAAGGTTTATGCAAACGTAGCGACGTAACTGACGTATACAGCGACGTAATGATGTATACACCGACGTAATGACGTGGCTTCTCTTAGCACCGCGGGCTATGGAAAAGCAAACTGGTTCTCAGCTGGCTCACAAGTTGAACGAGTTGTGAACCAGCACCAGCACTGGCCCCGAACCAGCCCTGGAACTGATTTGGTGGAAAAGAGACTTGTGTGAGCAAACAGTGCAACAATTTAAGAATAAAGTTCCTCAATGTAAAATTGCAAAGAATTTGGGGATCATATCATCTATGGTCCATAATATCATTAAAAGATTCAGAGAATCTGAAGAAATCTCTGTGTGCAAGAGACAAGACTGAAAACTGACATTGGATGCCTGTGATCTTCAGGCCCTCAGGCAACACTGCATTAAAAGCAGACATGTGTCTGTCTGTGGGTGGTAAAAGGGAGCAACTGGACTTGCTTGAAGATTCTTGAAGACGTTTCACCTCTCATCTGAAAGGGTTCTTCAGTTCTGTCTGACTACTGTGTTCACATATATACCGGTACGAAAGTGGTATAACTGTATTGATATAAAGTATACCGGTACAGTTTAGTGCATCTGTCCACACTAGCGAGAAATGTTTGCGGTTTTCTTTCACGGTAGTTGAAATGTGCGTGCGCGAAATGTTTCCGTGGTTACCGAGTAACTTCCTTCCGAGAATATGGCGGATGAAACAACGCGTGTGTGCTTTTTGTTGTCAATGTACAGTCTGTATTTCTGGTGGTCATTTATTCAGTCGAATCGTATAAAACGCGTGAGGCAGTTGAGAAAGAAACAAAGAAAATGAATCTCCCTTTCTCCCCCCCTCACTTTCTCCCTCTTCCCTTTCTCTTCCCCTCCCTTTCTCTCCCTTTCCCCCTCTTCCTTTCTTCCTCCCTCCTTTTTTCCCCCCTTTCTTTGCTCCATGTAGCTCCATGGTCATTTTGAGCCATTTTGACGTTTTATTTACAGCTGGAAAGCACGTGCGTATTGCCGGAAGAAGTAGGAATGGTTCATTGCGCATGCGCATTATATTTGTATCGATACAGAACCGCTTCATCTGTCCACACTACAGCGAAGCGCTACAGTACCGATACTGTACCAGTACGAAACCCATACATTTGTGGGTTTCGTACCAATACAGTTATACCGCAACAGTACCGGTATAGTTACTAGTGTGGACAGGTGTTGCGATACAAAAGTAGTTTCATATCGGTACAAAATCCCTAGTGTGGACAGGGTATAATAGGTAGTATCAGGTATTTATCCTCTCATGGATAAAAAGTAATCCTAAGGTGTTGTTAAGTCATCCTGTTGGTGTGGGTCACTGGGGGCTGGGTGTGAACGGCCTAGAGAGTCGTTGGGGTGATCAAAGGATCGTTGGTTCTCTCTGTCCTCCTGTGAGTCACTGAAAACAGCTGGGTTTTGGTGTGCATTCAGTTGTCTGGGAAGTGTGCCAAGGACTGCATTGTAGGTGGCTGATAAATGATGTCTTAGGCCAAGTTTACATTAGACCGTATCTGTCTCGTTTTCTTCGTGGATGCACTGTCCGTTTACATTAAAACGCCTGGAAACGCCAGGAAACGGGAATCCGCCAGGGTCCATGTATTCAATCCAGATCGTGTCTGGTCCGGTGCTGTGTAAACATTGAGAATACGCAGATACGCTGTGCTGAGCTCTAGCTGGCGTCGTCATTGGACAACGTCACTGTGACATCCACCTTCCTGATTCGCTGGCGTTGGTCATGTGACGCGACTGCTGAAAAACGGCGCGGACTTCCGCCTTGTATCACCTTTCATTAAAGAGTATAAAAGTATGAAAATACTGCAAATACTGATGCAAATACTGCCCATTGTGTAGTTTTGATTGTCTTTAGGCTTGCCATCCTTCCACTTGCAAGTGGTAAGTGACGCGCATGCCCGATATGCACTAGGATCACACACACAGCGGCTCAGTCCCGAATCACTGCTCGTGCGCTTCACTCGCGCGCTCTGTGAGCTGCGCAGGGCCGGAGTGCGCACCCTCCAGAGGGCACTCGCTGTTCAGGGCGGAGTGATTTGGAGCGCAGGATGCCTGCGGAGCTGAGCGTATCCGTGTATTGGCGTTGCTGTGTGCACGCTAATCGTTTTAAAAACGTTAATCTGATGATCCGCTGATACGGTCTAATGTAAACCCCACCTTAGACCACCACCTCTGTTCAGTGATGGCCGTTCCAGGTTGACAAAAATGGCTTCTTTAACTCCTCGCTCATACCAATGATCCTCTCTGGCTAGAGTGCATACGTTGCAATCCTGAAATGAGTGTCCTTTGTTGTTAAGATGAAGATAGATAGCAGAGTCCTGGCCTGAGGAACTCGCTCTCCTGTGTTGAGCCATGCGCCTGTGAAGCGGTTGTTTTGTTTCTGTAGTATACGAGTCTGTGCATTCCTCACTGCACTGAATTGCATACACTACGTTGTCCTGTTTGTGTCTGGCTATTCTGTCCTTAGGGTGGACCAGTTTCTGCTTCAGGGTGTTACTGGGTCTAAAATGTACCTGAATTTTGTGTTTGTAGAAGATCCTCCTGAGTTTCTCAGATAGACCAGAAATGTAGGGAATGACAATGTTCTTGCATTTGTTCCTGTTATCCTCCTTGTCCATTATGTTCCTTTTTCTGCTCTTGAAGAAGGCCCAGTTGGGTTACCTGCAGTAGAGCCCTGCACTCCCGCGGGACCGCGGGACCCGACGCAAAGCAGTGCGGCGCGGGACAAATTTTGAAAGCTCATTGCGGGTGGGAGGGGGAGTGCACAATGTGGAAGCGGGCGGGAGAGGTGATAAGTTGCAGTCCCGCTAACTAAAAATGTGTTTCAAATAAAATTTATAAATTATTAATTTATGTCTATCATATATAATTTGTGCTGGATATTTTATTTGGCATTAATAAAACATTAAGATGCCTAAATTTGCGGATGTGGTCTAATCTCGCGTACGTTTCCGATTCCTTTCCGCTCTTCTGTGTTTGAGATCTCCGATCATGGCAGAAGAGCAGAGCTCCTCTAGTGAAGCTCACAGTGCTTCAGAAGTAAGTGCTGCTTTAAAAAGAGGTACATTTACCGTTAAAAAGTCAAGAGTCCTGAAATCAGACATTTGGAAGTCGTTCTCACTCGTGTACGACGCAGAGGAAAATCAGCTGCCCTTTGCTTGTTGTGATAAGTGCCAAAAGGTTCTGACATACAACGGCCATAAATCAGGTACATCAGGCCTGGAGAGCTCAGCTAAGCTCAGCATGTTTAATTCCCCAAGCCAATGACAAGAACTTTCGTGAGAAATAACGCGAACGTCTGCATCATGCGGGATTTGCGGGCGGGAGCGGGACAAAATATGGCAGGCGCGGGCGGGAGCGGGACTGAAAATCATAATTCTTTGTGGGAGCGGGTGGGAGCGGGACTGTACAATGCGGGAGTGGGCGGGAGCGGGATTGAAAATTCTGTTCCGCGCAGATCTCTAACCTACGGAAGCGTATTAGGGCCACTTGGAGAAAATATTTTTTTCTAAATTCCGAGATTAAAAGTCGGAAATTTCAAGAAAAAACTTGAAATTCCGAGATTAAAAGTCGAAATCTTCAAGAAAAAAAGTCGAAATCTTCGAGATTAAAAGTCGAAATCTTCGAGATTAAAAGTCGAAATTTTCGAGATTAAAAGTCGAAATTTTTGAGAAAAAAAGTCGAAATTATGACATACAAAGAACGCATGCTCTAACTGCTGCCATGGCAACGAATGGCCACCGGAAAGGGAAGTCGTGGAAAGTGGCTGCCAACCGGCCTGGCCCTGAACATGTGAACTTAGCCACGTTGACTCTGAATGCAAGACACAAGGGATGCAGTTGAAAGGTAAGATTATCATTCTGTTCTGTTTGATGTTACATTGCGGATATGGTTAAGGGTATGCAATATCAATTAGGATCAGAAGTGACACTTACTAACATGCAGGCTGCATGCTACAACCACAAGGCGTACTGCTAGTTTAGAAACCTGGACATGACACGACCCTTAGTAGCCGATCATGTCCGAGTGCTAAACGTTTGTGCGTACAGTGAAACGACACACTTGGTGTCCGTATAATGACTGCAGAAACCCGTTTAATCTAGCTAGTGTTGCTAATATTATGCTAACGCCACTACAGTAGGCCTGAGCCTCGTCTGTAGAGCAGAAGGGTTTCCAAGTCACCTCTAATATTTCAATCTAGAGACATCAAACATATAATTTGCCTCGGCAGGCTAGATGAATAATTCCATTTGTACCTACCTGAAGTGTCACGAGTCCAGGAGTTAAATTCCTATTAAACGTTTTCTGGTGAGATTAGCCCACTGAATTGTTTTCGTTTTGGATTAATTGGCTATGAAAGTAGTTTAATCAAGGAAGATAACATTAGCCTAAATTTGGGCTCAGCATGGGATGACTTTTGATGTTATCAGGGAAGCCTGTGGGGATAAGATGGAACAGGCATATCTGTCCATACAATGTGATAGTAAAATATTGTGATTTCTACAGAAAGTATCATATGTGAACGTTCTGTTATGACTTTTCTCAGTTTAACGCACTGATTTTCATATTTTCCTGTATGAAGTAGTGTTATCACACATGAAAATTAAATACATGATGTCAGAAGCACTTTGCAAATATTATCTGGTGCTACTCAAATTCTTCAGTGTTATAATTTAATGCACTTGATCTGAGAATTTGTTACACATGGCATTACACAATAGTGCCTCGGCCTAAAAAACCGTCCCATCCCTAGCCCAGGGCCCCTACTACTGGGTCCTGGATAATGAATCCCACTTTGCCTCCCACTTCAACACCCCTGCTCCTGGTTTGTTTGTATTGTGCCCACCCCCTCTCCCACCCAAATGAAACCATTTCAACCACTCAATCTTAAATAATCAGGATACTGTTACTGAAACTGTAATACAGAATTTATATACTGAATATTATGTCTGATCTCTAGGAAGAAGTTGATGGGGTTGTATTGACTTGGAATGACCACAGAGTCCATCAAGTCCACAACTCTCGTTCACCTCATGGACGTCCCTCCATATTACATGCAGTCCCTCAGCTGTACGGAGGCAGAGACGATTTGCAGAATGTGGACCTGGAGAAAGTTGAAGTCTGCCTTGAAGAGTGTATGTTCAAAGACTTTCCATGTGATGAGGATGTGTTTCACATTTGTGTGGACCTAATGTCAGAGCATAATCTGTCATTAACAAACGTATTTGAAACAGTTAACCTGTATCTCACACTCAGACAGCTGATAAACAATGATCTTGATGTAAATCATTAATTTTATTGGACGCGGTCTTGTCACCTGTTGTAAGGTGAGATAGTACTGTATTCAAGCATCCCGTAACATCCACAACAAGATACACATGATGTCAAGGTTGCCATGGTCGTGGACACCTCAACAGGCACAGGCCATTTCAGAGATGTCTTTTTGTTTTTTCCTTTGCCCATTTTATTCACAATTTGAAATATTGCAGTTTAACTGATTGCCAATTAAAATGTTTTTTTTTACTTGTAATACCTGCTTTAAAAGATGTAGCTTCTTATTTTCACATCAAATGTATTAGCAGTCAAGTTATTTTGTTCTACCATTCAACATTTGCAAATATGAATAAAAATGCAAAATCCTAACAAGTTTTAACTGAATTATTTATTCAGATATTTAAAAGATCACAATACAAAGAATGCAAAACTATATAATTTCATTGGAATTGTAATGCCACCTTAAAATCTTTACAGAAGGAAGCCTTCAAAAGTAAGATTTTTTTTTTGTAAACAGCAACTGTATGGAGTAAAACAGTGGTCACCATGAGAAATGTAAACAAGTAGTCATACATTGGTAATTCCGACTAAAATCCATGACATCTCATCTGAAATTATTTATAAAGATAACTGGAATTTTCTGCTGATAATAACTCTTCCTAGGCACACAAAACAACAACAGTACAACAGTAGGCCTAATCCATTATTAGAAGGCATTTTGTTGTCCTTAAAGCACACAACAGGTATTCACAATTCCCTGCAGCATACCACTTAAAGTTCATGCCACTTAAAGTGTGTAAAGTAAACTCAAAAACAAAATACAAAAAAAAAAAAAAGTGGTCAACAAGGCGGTGACACTAACATCTAGTGAATGCTGCTGAAAGTCAGTTAACTCACAGTCAAAATCATCAAGCTTCCCGTCTGCATTTCTTCCACCTGGAAAAAACAACTGCACAGCTTTATCAATCAAGTCTGATTTTTTACTTTCCTTCTGAACACTCGTTTTTCTGGTTCCACCTCCTTTTTTGGTTCGTACCTGCACAAATTCCCCTTTCCTAAAATGCAACCATCCCAATTCAATTTTTCTCTCATTCTTCTGAGCATTTCTTGCTGTGGTTTGACACTCACTCTCAGACACACGATCAGCTTTTTTTCCCTGCAATCTTTGCTTTAAGCCGCTCAAAGACCTTTGACTTGTGACTTCTGGGTTCTTTTTCCTTCCGTCTGCAGTATCCAAAAACAGCCAGTCGGTCACCATAGGAAGGCAGATATTCCCTTAGCTGGTCATCTGTCATTAGGTTTATGATGCTGGAATCAATCTACAATAAATATATACATTATTAATTCTCAGATCAAGTGCATTAAATTATAACACTGAAGAATTTGAGTAGCACCAGATAATATTTGCAAAGTGCTTCTGATATCATGTATTTAATTTTCATGTGTGATAACACTACTTCATACAGGAAAATATGAAAATCAGTGCGTTAAACTGAGAAAAGTCATAACAGAACGTTCACATATGATACTTTCTGTAGAAATCACAATATTTTACTATCACATTGTATGGACAGATATGCCTGTTCCATCTTATCCCCACAGGCTTCCCTGATAACATCAAAAGTCATCCCATGCTGAGCCCAAATTTAGGCTAATGTTATCTTCCTTGATTAAACTACTTTCATAGCCAATTAATCCAAAACGAAAACAATTCAGTGGGCTAATCTCACCAGAAAACGTTTAATAGGAATTTAACTCCTGGACTCGTGACACTTCAGGTAGGTACAAGTGGAATTATTCATCTAGCCTGCCGAGGCAAATTATATGTTTGATGTCTCTAGATTGAAATATTAGAAGTGACTTGGAAACCCTTCTGCTCTACAGACGAGGCTCAGGCCTACTGTAGTGGCGTTAGCATAATATTAGCAATACTAGCTAGATTAAACGGGTTTCTGCAGTCATTATACGGACACCAAGTGTGTCGTTTCACTGTACGCACAAACGTTTAGCACTCGGACATGATCGGCTACTAAAGGTCGTGTCATGTCCAGGTTTCTAAACTAGCAGTACGCCTTGTGGTTGTAGCATGCAGCCTGCATGGTAGTAAGTGTCACTTCTGATCCTAATTGATATTGCGTACCCTTAACCATATCCGCAATGTAACATCAAACAGAACAGAATGATAATCTTACCTTTCAACTGCATCCCTTGTGTCTTGCATTCAGAGTCAACGTGGCTAAGTTCACATGTTCAGGGCCAGGCCGGTTGGCAGCCACTTTCCACGACTTCCCTTTCCGGTGGCCATTTGTTGCCATGGCAGCAGTTAGAGCATGCGTTCTTTGTATGTCATAATTTCGACTTTTTTTCTCGAAGATTTCGACTTTTAATCTCGAAAATTTCGACTTTTTTTCTCGAAAATTTCGACTTTTTTTCTCGAAAATTTCGACTTTTTTTCTCGAAAATTTCGACTTTTAATCTCGGAATTTCGAGTTTTTTCTTGAAATTTCCGACTTTTAATCTCGGAATTTAGAAAAAAATATTTTCTCCAAGTGGCCCTAATACGCTTCCGTACTAACCCGCAGTTCTGGAGTGCTTTCTTGATGTGATTCTGTGCTTTCTCTTTTCCCTCTACCGTTGTAGGAATGTTCTGAGCCCTGTGTTGCAAGGTCCTAATGACCCCCAATTTGTGTTCCAGTGGGTGGTGTGAGTCGAAGAGTAGGTACTGGTCTGTGTGTGTGGGTTTCCAGTAGACCTCAATGCTAAGGCATCTGTCTTGTCTAATGTGTACATCACAATCCATGAAGGCTAGATTATTCCCACTGACATCCTCCCGAGTGAAATTGATGTTGATATCCACTGCATTGATGTGCTTAGAGAAGGCTTCCACCTCATGGGTTTTGATTTTAACCCAGGTGTCATCCACATATCTGAACCAGTGGCTGGGAGCAACTCCTGAAAAAGTGGTCAAAGCTTTGTGTTCCACTTCCTCCATGTATAGATTAGCCACTATAGGGGACACCGGTGAGCTCATGGTGCATCCATGCTTCTGTCTGCAAAACCTTTCATTAAACTGGAAATACAGTAGGTGGTGGTAGTGTGGATGCGCCATGGGCTAACCACATGATTCAAGGATCTTCAAGTAAGTCCAGTTGCCCTCTTTTACCACCCACAGTTTACTATGACCTGGATGACTGAGAATCTTCACAGACACGTGTCTGTCGTGGAAATCACTGTATGGGCTCAGGAACACTTCAGAAAACCATTGTCTGTGAAAACAGTTCATTACTGCATCCACAAATGCAAGTTAAAACCATATATAAATGTAACTCTGCCTACCTAGGTAGGCTCTGGTATCTAATAAATCTTCTAATAGTCAGGTCTACTTGCCTTTATCCTAAGGTTCATACAGGACCGTGGTAGTGAATACTAATTAATATATTATGCCGTTCCAACCCACAATAACACATGCACACCAGTCAGGTTATATAGAAAAAAGGGTTCTGTATTATAAATGTAAAATGCAGGTCAGTACATCTCAGTTCAGTGTGTATAAAATAAAAGTGGGTGTTGTATAATGTAAAACTGTTAACTAAACTGAAATCATGTGGTTTGAACTGTCAGTGTGTATTGTGTACCTTCAATAAGTCCCTGTAAACAGGTACTGTATAATATGAAATATTAATGCAGATCTTTAAAGTTCACTTGAATCATATGGAACAGGTTCAATGTAATATAAAATATCAATGCAGATCATGAAAAGTTTCACTTTAACTATAAAACAAGTGCAGTAATAATATGAAATACCAATGCAGATCATGAAATGTCTGCACAACCATGTAAAACAGACACAGTATAATATGAAATATCAATGTAGATCATTAACCCAATAAGCCTATGTTGGATCCAACAACCACAAAAGGAAAAAAAAAATTTAAAAGTCCTTAAGATTTGAGATCTCAAAAAAAGTGTGAAAAGAGTTGAGTCGAGAAAAAAAAAGTTGTGTGTGTAGAAAAAATAGTTCCTTGTTCCTATTCAAAGACACAGTTTACAATGGTCCAATCCTACCACTCCCTTGACAGTAACCTATCAGTCCATGGAAGACGGAGGATAACGTGGCAGCGATGACAGTGGAATTCACAACGATGCACAGCACTCGAAGAAGGGGTCAAAAAAACCCAGCCAGGATATCTTCAAATCAAAAACAAACTCTTCAAAAGAAATTACAACTTCTCAGGAGCAAAAACCTTCATTGTGTCAGTGTAGGGTCGTGTAGTGGTATTCTGTGTATAATCTAAAATTAACCTGAGATCTTATCATCTTATCTCCTCATCTCTGTGTCGGGTGGATGGAACGTGTGGGAAAAAAAGGAAAAAAGTATATCATTCTCCTTATCAGGGGCGCAGATAGGATTTTTGAACTGGGGGGGGGGGGGGGGGACTGAGCTGTCAGCAAATGATTCCATGTATGTATGTACTGAAGCTTCAATATACATTAGAATTGTGAGTTTTCTAACTGAATGAACATTGGTAGACAAAGGCCTACCTGGTCAACACTAGCCATACATGATCAAATTGTTATTTGTCTGGTATGTTAATCATGCTCCAAAACTTCATGTCTTCTGCATGTTTTATTTAAACATTTGCTGATCTCAGCAGGATGAAGAATCTCATCACAGAAACTTTAACTGTAACTTCTAACAAAAAGGGAATGTCTAAAAATTAATAACAAAATAAAATTGAAATGATTCACACTCGTGCCTTCATGTAAATGATTAGAAATGTAAAATGTGTATGAAAACAGAAGTATAAACACTTGAACAACAGATTCACACAAATAAAAATAAAAAGTATTTTTCCAATAAACAAAACAGATAGAAAAAAAAAATTTCCCTCTGCAGCCAAACAAATTTACCGTCTAGAAGCAGACTCAATCAGACCCTCCAGGCAGGGGCGTATCACCCGCGGGGGATGCGTACGTTTCATCCCCCCCACTTTTGTTGAAACACAATTTCATCCCCCGCACTTTTGTCAGATTAAAATGACATCATTATGAAAATTATACAGCTACTATAAAATGTGTAACAAGGAAGTAAACTATTGCCATAACGTTAGACAAAAAACAGCCACGCAACGGACTCAAAACAGTTTTTCTCACCCGACCAATCAGCAGTTGCGTGAATAGACCCCTTCGCAGTAAACGTCATTCATACATAAGAGGAAATTGCGCACACAGCCTGGACTCAAAAAAGACTCAGCGATGGTCAGACGAGAATAAATATTTGGAAGAAATGCCTAGTTGTTGTGTTGTTGGGTGTCAGAATCGTAGCAGTGATGGGGTTAAAATGTACAGAATTCCAGCAGGATCTCACCCATTCCAAAAAAATCGCCGACGTCTATGGCTACAAGCCATCAAACGTGTAGACTGGGATGAAAGCACCATCAAAAATGCGCGGGTTTGCAGCGCCCACTTCATCACAGGTAAGATCAGGCTATTTATTAAATCTTTCTTTTTTATTCTTTCTAGTCTTCGTTTACTGATGTAGCAAAATACTTTGGTAACGTTTGTCTGATTAGCTGGGTCATAGTTACACAATGTAATGAATATTGTTAGCATGTTAACTTAGCTTTGCATGCAATTTTGTTTGTAGGAGAGGTCTCGCTTGACTCAAGCAGTCCAGATTTTGTGCCATCATTATTTGTATATGCCGAAAATCACAATTTTAAAGCAAGGATGGAAAGGTAAAATTGTGTGCCCTCACTCTAAATGCCAACTTACGCTGACTGCTCTAACCTAGCTCCCGCCCCGTTCAGTTTCATTTCTGCTCTCTGCCTCTCGCTTTTTACGCAGCTCTGATTTCTCTTAGCTGCGCTCTTTACACTATCATTCCTTTCATGCCATTACCTCCTGCAAATTGCTGTTTAGTGTTGGTATTTACTGTTGTAGCTAAAGCCACATTGCCATCACATCACTGGCATAATTTGATTAAAACAATTTCAGTGTAAAACATGTTCTGTACATGCCCGCACATAACATAATCATATGCGTCTAAAGACTTGTAGGCACGACGTTTTTTGTGGGTGTACACTGAAGTCTTGTCAATAAGGTACGAGTATATACTGTATCTGGCCATTGTATACCAGGGAACTTACTAACATCGTCCGTCCACTCTTTAATTAAATACGGATCCGGTAGGCGATGTCCACTTGTTAGAGTTAACTTATTTATGTAGCATTCTCGATCTTGTAACGACAATTGTTTTGCATAATCTGACAGCTCATAATGCCGGTCTATGGGCAGCACCATTGTTTCTGAGTCCAGGCGCATCCTAGCAACGGTCGGTTTGTTTACAAACATGTGAAGGGGTCTATATAATAGCCAATTTGCGTAACGTGCCGAAAGCACTCAATAATACAGTATCTGTCTGCAGAGCTGCAGAGCCAACACCAGTTTTACCGCTCCTGATTCACCATTTCAGGTTTGACGTCGCATGCGGTGCTTACTGTGCCTGGCTCTGCAGATAGACCCTTCTCAAAGCGCTTGCAATGCTGTCGTTCAAACAGTTGTCCCAGGTGCCATGCCCTAAAAGACTGTGTTAATTTCCATAGGACTATTAATGCTGTCCTCTTTTGTCGTGCAATATTGACAAGGATGCAGAAAAGGAAAAGGCAGGGGACGATTGACTCTTTTTTCAAGAAGACCCAAGTAAGTTGACTATATTACCCCTGCACCCACAGGCTTGCAAACGTGCCACTACTTTGAGTAACCTACTGCTCAATCACTCAACCACTGCACTCATTTCAAGATCAAGGATCCGTGGTGCACTAGTTTTATTTAAGGCAGTATTGATTGAAATGCTTAATGTTAGTAGCATACTAGCCGGCTAGAGAGAGAGAGGCAATATTAGCTATGCTAATGTGACTCATGTCGACTCGTGTGATTATCAAACGTTGAATGATCTATACACTGTGTATGACTTCTTGGGCTATGTGAAGTTTTTGGTTTTGTTTATATCAGTGTATACCAGTGTAGGCAGCAATACTGACATCTCTGTTATAGAACAGTATCCTGTTACCTAGAATTATCACTCAATACTTTTTGCCTTCACTTACTGAATAATTACATAGCCCTGGCAGTAACAACACCAAAACCCAACATGATAGATCTCTGCATGAAATGCAGAACTTGGCTGGAGTCAACTGGATTTATAGGCTTTCTGCTGTCCTCCCTTTCATTTGCATCCATGGACCATGGGGATGAAAAAGTTCCATATCGGTCATTGACAGTACATCACAGTGTACACGCCGGGCGTGTATATAGCCATAAACCGATTTCTAATGATATGGCTTCCCCATTCCAGAACACCCCGACTTTTGGAAAGCTTGATACGCCCCTGCCTCCAGGATTTCGCGATGTTGCGATTTGCAACTTCAATGCAAATTCAACCAATCCCCGCGAATTCAGGGCGGTGTTGCAATTATATCCAATCACCGCAACTTTCCCGCAAATTTGACCAATCGTTGGCATCGTCTTGAGGTGACGTCGTCTTGAGGTGACGTCGACAAACTAGCGAGCAGTGTTGCCAGATTGGGCGGTTTCCCTCCCAAATGGGCGGTTTTGAGTGCATTTTGTCGGGTTTTTAACATATTTTGGGCTGGAAAATGTCAGCAGTATCTGGCAACATTGTGTGCGAGTCAGTGTTTATGTAAGCTTAAATTCTGTTACTGAAAGTGTGTTATGTTTATGATGGAAAAGATGGTAGTGTTAAGACTGAATTATTTTTTGGAATATAATCAGTTACTCCGCAACTATCAAACTGGGTTCAGGAAACAGAAGTCCACGTCAGATGCGCTGGTCAAACTTACTAATGAAATTGAGAAGTCTTTAGTCATGAAAGAATGTATGGTGGCAGTTTTTCTGGACATAGAAAAAGCCTACGACACCATGTGGAGGGAAGGATTGTTAATTAAATTAAGGAAATTGGGAATTGAAGGTAGGATGTATAATTACATTTTAGACTTCCTCTCTCAGCGTACTTTGAGAGTCAGAGTGGGTGAAGCCATTTCAGAGGAATTTCTAGTAGAAAATGGAATACCCCAAGGAACTGTGATTAGTCCTATTTTATTTAATATTATGATTAATGACATTTTTGAAAGGGTGGGACAAATGAATGAAGGCCTTTTATATGCTGATGATGCAGTTATCTGGAGGAGAGGGCGTAATATATAGCATATTACTAAAACAGTCCAGAGGGACATACATGATCTAGAACAATGGGGGATGGATTGGGGTTTTAAGTTCTCTGTGCAAAAATCTCAAGTGATGTACTTCACTAGGAAAAAAGTCTCAGACGATTTTCAAGTTATACTCTATAATCACCTGCTTGAAAGAGGAAATAAATTTAAATACCTGGGTATTTGGTTAGATAGTAAGCTTACATGGAAATCTCATATTGAATATGTTGAAACAAAATGTAAGAAGGTTCTAAATTTGATGAGAATGGTTTCTGGTCTTCACTAGGGTGCAGATAGACAATCTCTGCTCAACATTTATAAAGCATTGATAAGATCAACCATTGAGTATGGCTGTATGGTATATGGTCCAGCCTGTAAAACATCCCTACTAAAGTTGGAAAGAGTGCAATTTAAGGCCCTGAGAATAGCTCTGGGAGCTATTAAAACAACTCCTACAAGTGCTCTTTTGGTGGAATCAGAGGAATCCCCTCTTAACCTGCGCTTTATGAAACTTGCCTTGACGTACTGGATCAGATTGCAGGGTAGTGCTGACAATCCAGCTGTGACAGTGCTCAATGATTGTTGGGAGTATTGTAAAGAATATAAGGGGTTTGGATGGAATATTAAACAGGCTGTAAGACTATGTGGGCTAAACAGCTTGGGGTTTAGTGCTGCAATGGCTATTAGTAGTGTCCCTCCATGGATCCTCCCTACACCTGATGTCAGTATTGCACTTCTTACAGAAAAGAAAGAACACCCAAATGATCATACTTTTGCAATATATTGCAAAAACTATCTGTCTTCTTCCTTCCAGGAACATCTGCAAATATTTACTGATGGCTCTAAAAACATTCAGGATGGCCAATGTGGACTTTACATACCAGAACTGAATAAGACATATGGATATAAATTGAGTAACTTTTTATCAATCTACACTATTGAACTAACTGGAATAATTACTGCCTTAAGATGGATCGAGGAAGTCAAACCCCTCAAATCAGTCATATGTACCGACTCATTATCTGTATTACAAAGCTTTTCCTCAGGTAACTCAGCAAGAGATGATTTAATCATTGAGATGAAACACCTTCTAGCTCATTTGAGAAACCTTGGACTTGCTGTCAGCTTCTGCTGGGTCCCAGCTCACATTGGCCTTAAGGGCAATGAGATAGCAGATAAAACTGCTAAGCAAGCTTTAGATCGTGTGTGCACTGATATTTATATTCCTTTAGGAAGAGGGGAAGCTAAATCCATTATAAAAACAGAGATCATGAAGAGATGGCAAGAAGAATCCGAGACAGGAACAAAGGGTAGACAATACTTCAATGTACAGCGTCAGGTTAGGGGTAAAAGAATTACATATATAGGACTTGGCAGAAGAGAAGAAGTGACATACACAAGATTAAGGTTGGGACACACTGGTCTCAATGCCACATTACATGTATTAGGGAAAACTGATGAGCTCCGTGTAGAGTGCCAGGTAAAGGAAGATGTCGAGCATGTTCTTTTCCACTGTAGGAAGTACAATGTCCAGAGAGAAACATGGACAGAAAAAGAGGGTGAAGATGGAGACATCAATACCATTCTTAAGGAAGAAGGTATACAAGTAGGAAGAATTAAAGCCCTTATGTCATACCTTAATGATACAAAGCTCATAGAAAGATTTTAGGAATTTTTTTTTCTCGCCCAAATGGATTTGACCTGATCACTTCACACACTCCTGTGCAGTAGGTGGCGGTATGCAAGTACATTGTGCTCTGCCATTACTCAAAAGAAGAAGAAGAAGAAGAAGTGTTATGTTTGCAGTGAAGGACTGTGTGCACTTTACATTATTTTTTTACTTAATACAAGAAATTAATGGATGCCAACATTTTTGCCAAAATGGTATTTTATTTTCCATTGTTGAGGCAGCTTCAGCATCATACTGTGAGATTTTGTTCAAATTTTTTTTTCTTCTATGAAGCCTGAGCCATTTATTTTATTAGTTTATAATTATTGTTTAATTTAGTCTTCAGGAGAGACTGCCTGCACACAGTACTAGTATTAATAGTTTTTTTTTTCTTACATGAAAGCTGAGGCATTTATATTATATTTTAAGGTAACTTCATGTTGTGCTGTGAGGTTCTATGCACTTTAACTTTTGAACCAACAGGAGCATTTGGATAAGTAAAGCCTATTTTTCTGCTTTTTTGTAGTCCTGGTAATCTTTTATATTGGTAAAGATGTTTATAGGACCATTTCTCAGTGTCTTTGTTTTTTAATCAATAGTTTTTCAGTAATAACTTAATATTTAACATACTCAATTTTAATCACAAAAAGAGAAAATCGCAACAATTTCTCGCAACTTTCACTTCCTCCCGCAATGTAATCGCAACAAAAACCTAAAAAACACCGCAACTTTCATTGCAATTTTTTGGAAATCCCCCCCCGCAACATCAGACATTTTAGCCCACAACAATCACAAAAAAGGCCCGCGGAATCCTGGGGGGACTGTCAATAGGTCATAAAAACATCTCTCCGCCACTTCCCAGTTTAAAAACTGGGACATCATGGAACATGGAATTCGAAAAAAAATGGACAGTTAATGAAATGAAACGAAAACCCCAACGTTTATGCTCGTAGATGCTAGATTTCAATGCTTTTCTGACTTCAAACTTCCAACTTACAAGTACAACTGAGCGCACCATTAGTTGTAGCAGAAACACCGTTGCTATCAAATGAATCAGCTGTGCAGTGTTATTAACCGAGAATTACGTGGAAAATTGAATACCTTGCTTTCCCATCTCTGCAAGGATCTGCTCCAGCCTTTCCCCTTCTTGAATCGGTGTAATGTGTTTTGATCACAGACAAGGCTGCTGCTGCTGCCATTTCAACTTTGTGCTGCAATGTAAGTTAGCTTAACTAACGAAACATTAATCCTCACTTTTTCTACCTATGTTTGGCGCCTTACGTAGGGACGGTGGGGGGGGGAAGATAGGGGTCACTATAAATCTGGGGGGGGACATGTCCCCCCCGTCCCCAGTGCCATCTGCACCCTTGGAGCCTATCCCTGGAACACTGTGTGAGAATATTTATCCATTTGTTGATACGTTTTGTTTTTGGTTACTGGTGTCTGTTAAGTGATATTTTTATGAAGTCAAAACAGATGTAATACTTACACTACATGGCCATTGTCTGTGGTTGGTAGAAGAGAGCAACTGGACTTGCTTGAAGATTCTTGAAAACATTTCACCTCTCATCCAAAAGGCTTCCTCAGTTCTGTCTGACTAATAGGGAGTATCAGGTATTTATCCTCTCATTGATCATCATAGAATCAGAATCAGAATTCTGATGGCTGCATTGTAGGTGGCTGATAAAAGTCGTCTTAGACACCCACCTCTGTTCAGAGACGGCCGTTCCAGGTTGACAAAAATGAACGATCCTCTCTGGCTAAAATGTCTGCCAGTTTTCTGGAAGTCCTCTCATACTCCCGCACCAGTCAAAGGGATCTCATCCCAAAGTGCATACAAACATGTCTGTGAAGATTCTCAGTCATCTAGGTACATAGTAATCTGTGGTTGGTAGAGAGCAACCAGTTGCTCTCTTCTACCAACCACAGATTACTATGTACCTGGATGACTGAGAATCTTCACAGACATACATGGCCATAGGTTTGTGGACACCTGACCCTGACCATCACACCCATATGTGTTTGCTGATTATCCCATTCCAGATTTAATCCCCTCTTTGCTGTTATAATAACCTCCACTCCTCTGGGAAGGCTTTCCATTTTTGAAGATTTTGAAGCATGGCTGATGGGGGTCTAGCATCATTCAGCCACCAGATCATTGGAGATCAGGCACTGATGTTGTGCAAAGACACCTCTGCTGCAGTCAGTTATATTGGTGAAGGAATGATAGCATGGCTACAAAGATTAAACAAGTTATTACACTTTATTGACTTCTCATGTCTTTTTTACTTGGATCTGACATGTCTCACCTCTGACCTGGACTTGACCCTTAACTTCATACATCACACAACTGATTTACACAACATCCCTCAAGTCAGAAATAGCTACAAGATATTGTTAACAAAATATTGGAACTTACATGTACATAAACTCAGGAAACCCACATAACTCAAAACTACTGTACTGTTCACTTCCTGTTCACTAAACCACATTTCTGAATGGAGGGAAGAGAAGTCCCAATGATTTTCTCTGCTATCCTCACCACTCTCCTCACATTCTTCCAGTCAGAGGCACTGCAGTCTCCACACCACACAGAGATACAGCTTGTACTGACTAAGTCCTAAACAAAGTCTAGTACTGGTTGCTCATCTCATCTCATTATCTCTAGCTGCTTTATCCTTCTACAGGGTCGAAGGCAAGCTGGAGCCTATCCCAGCTGACTACGGGCGAAAGGCAGGGTACACCCTGGACAAGTCGCCAGGTCATCACAGGGCTGACACATAGACACAGACAACCATTCACACTCACATTCACACCTACGGTCAATTTAGAGTCCCCAGTTAACATAACCTGCATGTCTTTGGACTGTGGGGGAAACCGGAGCACCCGGAGGAAACCCACATGGACTCGGGGAGAACATGCAAACTCCAGTACTGGTTGCTAATACGGAGAATTTAGTTTAGACGTGTGCCCAGCGGTGGTGTAGTGGTTAGCGCTGTTCCCTCACAGCAAGAAGGTCCGGGTTCGAGCCCCATGGCCGGCGAGGGCCTTTCTGTGTGGAGTTTGCATGTTCTCCCCGTGTCCGCGTGGGTTTCCTCCGGGTGCTCCGGTTTCCCCCACAGTCCAAAGACATGCAGGTTAGGTTAACTGGTGACTCTAAATTGACCATAGGTGTGAGTGTAAATGGTTGTTTGTGTCTATGTGTCAGCCCTGTGATGACCTGGCGACTTGTCCAGGGTGTACCCCGCCTTTCGCCCGTAGTCAGCTGGGATAGGCTCCAGCTTGCCTGCGACCCTGTAGAACAGGATAAAGCGGCTAGAGATAATGAGATGAGATGAGAGATGTGCGCCCAGTGCACGTGAACATAGAAAAATGGAGAGTTCAGTATCTCATCTCATTATCTCTAGTGCTTTATCCTTCTACAGGGTCGCAGGCAAGCTGGAGCCTATCCCAGCTGACTACGGGCGAAAGGCGGGGTACACCCTGGACAAGTTACCAGGTCATCACAGGGCTGACACATAGACACAGACAACCATTCACACCTACGGTCAATTTAGAGTCACCAGTTAACCTAACCTGCATGTCTTTGGACTGTGGGGGAAACCAGAGCACCCGGAGGAAACCCACGCGGACAACATGCAAACTCCACACAGAAAGGCCCTCGCCAGCCATGGTGCTCCAACCCAGAACCTTCTTGCTGTGAGGCGACAGCACTAACCACTACACCACCGTGCCGCCCAGAGTTCAGTATAGTTACAATTATCTTGAAGGTTTATTTTCCTTCACATATCATACAGCGGCAATAACATTAACTCATAACACATGTAACCAAAAACAACAAACCGAATTGCTATCAAACCACAAAGGCACATAGGCACAGTCGAAAACCTGTTTGCTTCCTAACTCAGCAACACCTGTGTCTGGGTTTCCCTAGGCTAAATGGCCTAACTGGGTCGACCTGAGGTCAGTTGAGCTACACAGCAATTACAGCCCCCTAGTGACACGGAGTACAATTACATAAAATAAAGCAAAATGAATATGGCTCATACACAGCTGGTTAGAACACGCTCTATGGTGCTTCTGTAGAATGTAGTGAGGATGGGCAGGGGCAGGTGGGCTCTTCTCATCCTACGCAGGAAGTGCAGACATTGTTGTGCCTTCTTGACCAGTGACACGGTGTTCACAGACCAGGTGAAGTTGTCTGTGATGTGCACCCCCAGGAACTTGGTGCTATTGACCACCTCCACGACTGTGTTGTTGAGAAGTGGAGCATGGCTGGGTTGGTTTTTCCTGAAGTCAACAATGATCTCTTTAGTTTTGTCCACATTCAGGATCAGGTTGTTTTCCCTACACCAGCCCACCAACTGCTCCACCTCCTCTCTATAGGCCAGGTGGTTATCCCAGTTTGTTCACCAGATGCTGTGGAATGATAGTATTGAACACTGAACTGAAGTCCAGGAACAGCATCCACACACGAGTGTTCTTCTCCTCCAGGTGTGCAAGGCTCAGGTGAAGAGCGGAAGAGATGGCGTCTTCAGTGGAGCAGTTTGGCCAGTAGGCAAACTGGAAGGGGTCGAATGTGGGCGGGAGCTTGGAGGTGATGTACTCCTTTACCAGCCTCTCAAAGCACTTCATCATAATGGGAGTGAGTGCGACAGGCCAGTAGTCATTGAGTGATGTGATATGAGGTTTTTTTGGCACTGGGATGATGGTGGCAGTCTTGAAACATGATGGGACTTTGGCTTGATCCAGTGAGGTGTTGAAGATGTCCGTTAGAACATGAGCCAGCTGGTCTGCACATTCCCTGAGCACCTGGCCAGGAATATTATCAGGGCCCGGGGGCTTTCATGTGTTGACTCTCCTCAGAGTCCTCCGCTCCACTGTTGTATCAAGACAAAGTGCCTTTTCATTTAACATGGTATGACAGGTGCGTTAGTGCCAGTGGGTCAGTGCTGGCCAGACATTTGGCTATTGCCGTCCAGACCTGGCCTGCGGGTCACCATTTGGGGTTCAGGGTCCGATACAGTTGTGTGCTTCCAATTTTGTGGCACCAGTCTGGGGAAGAACCACATATGGCTGTGATGGTCAGTTCTCTACATACTTTTGGTCATATTGTGTATTTCATCAAGCTGTCATGTGGGTGGCATGGTAGTGTAGTGGATAGTGTTGCTGCCTTACAGCTCTATGGTTCAATCCTGAACTCAGCTTACTGTCTGTGTGAGCTTCCTCCATTCTTTACTCTTTGGAAAACATGTCAGTAGGCAGATTGGCTACAGTGTGAATGAGATTGAATGTGTATGTTCATGATGCCCTGTGATGGACTGGTGTCCCCCTGGGATAAGATCTGGGTAAAGGCACATCCTGATGAACGAATGAATGAATGAATGAACACTAACATTAAATAAAATGACAGCTTTTACTCAGAGTTACCAGTAATAGTGACATGACATGCCTTACAACTGGACATAAACCATTATGGCACGTCTTCACACCTATGATCCAGTGATGATATCCAGTAGTTATGTCAGTATTAAGTGTTATAAGTGTTACACATTTAAATGTAATGTCCTGTGAGTTCAGATGAGTTGAGTGTTTGAGACATCCAGCAGATGGAGCCAGTGAAATGCAAATAATCACATTTACACCATCATGTTCTTGGGATCTTTATTCTGGTTCAATTCTGTTTTCAAGATTCATTTGATGTTTCCCAAGATGACACTTTTTTAAAATAAACCCAATAAAGCAGATATTGCATTCTTCAGTCATGTGTATGAGGCTTTATCAATCTATTATCTGTGCCTGTGTAAATCTGCAACTCAGACGAGATTAGTTGATTGGTCGAACTGATATTTCAGGTATTATCATTGTTACACAGAGGACAAGGACAATGCAACCAGCTTGAGAAAATAATTGGTTATGCATGTAATAACTTCTTTATGAAAGCAGGTGTAGTAAAAGAGCAAAGGTGACCCTGACATTCATCATGCTGTAATTTCAACTCTTTATAAACACACTAAAATTCCATTTTTATGACCATATAATGGTTGTTTAAAGCAATTTACTTTTGCATAAATTACAGATGGTTGTATAAATTATTTTAAGTTGTCTGAGTAATTAGTGAACTGTGGATCTTTTATCAAATCATAAAATTTCTCTGTAGACTTTGCTGAATGGTTGCTGAGTAAACAAATCATAGGAGATGAAGAAATTCTGATGATTTCTTTAATTATTCAGCAAACCATTCAAAGAAAGGTTATTAAAAACAACTAGAATACATTACATTACATTAATGGCATTTATGGATTTTTCTAGACATACTGAAGTAAAGTTTGATGTTCCACAAGGTTCTGTCTAAGGCCCACTGCTTTTTTCTTTATATATGTTACCTCTGGGTGATATTATTCATAAGCATAGTATTAGTTTCCACTGTTATGCTGATGACACACAGTTGCATGTTTCTGCAAAGCCAGATTAGACACACCAGCTTAATAAACTTCAGGAATCTGTAAATGACATTAGACACCTGATGCTTATTAATTTCCTTCTGTTTAACTCTGACAAGACAGAAGTACTTGTACTAGGACCACATGAAGCTAGAAGTAGGTTTTCTGATTACACAGTAACTCTGGGTGGCCTTTCTGTTTGTTTGCATGCAGCAGTAAAAGACCTCGGTGTGATCATTGACTCCAGTCTTTCATAAGTTAACTAACTTATCAGTCCCCCCAGGATTTCGTGGGCCTTTTTTGTGATTGTTGAGGGCTAAAATGTCTGATGTTGCGGGGGGTTTTCCAAAAAATTGCGATGAAAGTTGCGGTGTTTTTTAGTTTTTTGTTGCGATTACATTGCGGGAGGAAGTGAAAGTTGCGAGAAATTGTTGCAATTTTCTGTTTTTGTGATTAAAATTGAGTGATATGTTAAATATTAAGTTATTACTGAAAAACTATTGATTAAAAAAACAAAGACACTGAGAAATGGTCCTATAAACATCTTTACCAATATAAAAAGATTACTAGGACTACAAAAATGCATAAAAATAGGCTTTACTTATCCAAATGCACCTGTTGGTTCAAAAGTTAAAGTGCATAGAACCTCACAGCACAACATGAAGTTACCTTAAAATATAATATAAATGCCTCAGCTTTCATGTAAGAAAAAAACTATTAATACTAGTACTGTGTGCAGGCAGTCTCTCCTGAAGACTAAATTAAACAATAATTATAAACTAATAAAATAAATGGCTCAGGCTTCATAGAAGAAAAAAAAAACAATTTGAACAGAATCTCACAGTATGATGCTGAAGCTGCCTAAACAATGGAAAATAAAATACCATTTTGGCAAAAATGTTGGCATCCATTAATTTCTTGTATTAAGTAAAAATATAATGTAAAGTGCACACAGTCCTTCACTGTAAACATAACACACTTTCAGTAACAGAATTTAAGCCTATATAAACACTGACTCGCACATGCTGCTTCTCTTGAACGTATACACGGAAGTACGGCGGAAGGTAGTTTGTCGACGTCACCTCAAGATGACGCCAACGATTGGTCAAATTTGCAGGAAAGTTGCGGTGATTGGATATAATTGCAACACTGTCCTGAATTCGCGGGGATTGGTTGAATTTGTGTTGAAGTTGCAAATCGCAACATCGCGAAATCCTGGAGGGTCTGAATTATAACTGCTATCTTTATAAGTTCTATCTTTATAAGTGCTATCTTTCATAAGTGCTAACTTTAACTTTCATAAAGTTAAAGTTAGCACTACTACTGCCAGTAAAATGGCAATTAAGTACAGCTTAGCAAAGCTAAAGGAGCTAAACAGCAGCCTCCATGCTCCTTTTTCTCCAGAGCTCAAAGCAATGCTCAGTAGGCTTCAGATTTTATGAAAAAAGCACATTATGGCCAGCGGAGCTGGTTTGGAGTCAAGAGGTGATGGTGTGTGTGGAAGCAGAAGAGAGGCAAGTGGGCTGGCCTGCTAACTAGGCTGAGCTAACACTAGCAGGCCAGCTATTCCATCACTCTTTTTATCCAATGTCCAGGCTTTGGATAATAAAATGGATCTGCTATGACTGAGACTGTGCCAACGGGAGATGCAGAGCTGCAGTGTCTTTGTTCTGATGGAGACGTGGCTTAATAACAACATGCCGGACTCTGTCTTCAAGCTTAACGGGCGGCTACTATTCCGCTCAGACAGGGACCGGCAGCTCTCCGGAAAAACAAGAGGAGGGGGACTCTGCATCTATGTCAACAAAGGTTGGTGCACAAACTGTTTTGTGGTGGGCAGACACTGCTCTGAGGCTGTGGAACATTTAATGGTGAAATGCCATCCTCAATATCTGCCACAGGAATTCACAGCAGTGTTCATAGTGGCTGTTTACGTCCCTCCATGAGCTACTGCTAAAGATGCTCTGTGGGAGCTGCATGACAGTGTTGGTGTACTTCAAAACAAACATCCAGAAGCATTGTTGGTGGTGGTGGGGGATTTCAACCACATGAATCTGCGGGACACTCTCCCCATGTTCCACCAGTATGTTAACATCGCCACTCTGGGTGAAAAAACTTTGGATAAAATGTTTACCAACATACAAGGAGCATACAGAGCAGCACCCCGCCCCCACCTTGGTGCTTCAGACCACACCTCCCTCCTGCTGGCTCCTGCATACTGCCCAGTGTCAAGGAGCAGGAACACAGTAACAAAGACCATCTCTGTGTGGCCTGAAGGTGCTGTGTCCATGCTCCAGGACTGCTTTGAGACCACAGACTGGCAGATGTTCAGGGAGGCTGCAACATCAGGGAGCAGTGTGGATTTGGAGGAGTACACGTCTTCTGTCCTGCACTACATCAGGAAGTGTATGGAGGATGTGACCACCTCCAGGACCATCTTCATCCAGCCGAACCAGAAGCCTTGGCTGAATACAGAGGTGTGCTCCTTGCTGAGAACCCGCGATGCCACATTCAGGGACAGTGATGCAACAGCACTCAGAGCAGCGAGAAGGAACTTATCGGTGGGCATAAGGAGAGCAAAGTCCACATATGCTCTCAAGATCCAGGGCCAATTCAACTCAAGTGACCCACAGAGCATGTGGAAGGGCATCAGGTGCATCACTGACTACAAGAAGAGTGATGCACAGTGCCCTGAGGACCCAGCGCTCCCCAACACCCTGAATGTCTTCTATGCTCGCTTCGAGGCCTCCAACACCACCACTCCCTGCCGGCTCACCCCCTCCCCCAATGAGCCCCCAGCCATCAGCATAACAGCAGCAGAGGTGAGGAAAATACTGCAGGGGGTCAATCCCCGAAAAGCCCCAGGCCCTGATGGGATCCCAGGCAGGGTTCTGAGGGACTGCGCTCACCAGCTGTTTGAGGTTCTGATGGACATATTCAACACCTCACTGACTCAGGCCAGAGTTCCATCATGCCTCAAGACAGCCACGATCATCCTTGTGCTGAAGACCTCCATAGCGTTGGGCCTCAGTGACTACCACCCCATTGCACTCACCCCTGTCACCATGAAGTGCTTTGAGAGGCTGGTGATGAGGCACTTGAAACAGACCATTGACGTGACAGAGGACTCACACCAGTATGCTTACAGGCAGAACCGATCCACAGCTGATCCCATCTCTGCTGTGACCCACCAGGCCCTCTCTCACCTGGAGTACAAGGACTCCTACATGAGGCTGCTGTTTCTGGACTTTAGTTCTGCGTTTAATACCATCATCCCACAGAAACTAGTAACCAAGCTGACAGCACTGGGAACCTCCTCATTTCTGTGCAATTAGGTCCTGGATTTCCTGACCTGCAGGCCACAGTGTGTCAGGATTAACAACAACACTTCCTCCACCATCACCCTCAACACCGGCTCCCCCCAGGGCTGTGTGCTCAGCCCTCTGCTGTACACACTGATGACCTTCAACTGCAGGGCTCACTATGAGAACAATCTCGTGGTGAAGTTCACTGACGACACAGTAGTGGTTGGACTCATCACCAACGAGGACGAGTTGTCATACATGATGGAGGTGGAGGACCTGACAAGATGGTGCGGGGACAACAACCTCATCCTCAACATCCAGAGGACCAAGGAGTTGGTTGTGGATTTCTGCAGGTCTGGCACCACCACCCCTCCTCTCTACATTGATGGAACAGCTGTGGAGATGGTTCCCTCTGTCAGGTACCTTGGAGTATACCTGACCAACACGCTCACCTGGCGCACCAACACCACGGCTGTCATAAAGAAAGCCCACCAGCGCCTCTACTTCCTGCGGAAACTGAAGAGGGCAGGACTGGGGGCTGATGTCCTCAGGTCCTTTTACAGCTGTGTGGTGGAGAGCATCCTGACCTCCTGCCTCATGGTGTGGTATGCTGGCTGCACTGTGGCTGAGAAGGAGGCACTGCAGAGGATGGTGAAGTCTGCACAGAGGACCATCGGGTGTAGAGAAAGAGCCACTTGCATCCTCTGTGACCCCACCCACCCTGCACATGGACTTTTCACTCCCCTGCCCCCTGGAAGGAGATTGCATTGCATCCGGGCAAAAACATCTAGACTGAAAAACAGCTTCTACCCGGATGCAGTCAGACTGCTGGACTGCTCCACCCCCCATATACTGAACACTACGCACCTTACCAACGTGCCTTAATACTGTGAACTGTTGCTGCTCATGTTTTTGCTGCTGTACTTTCGCACTGTTGCACTGAACACCTTTAAGCTGTTGCCACTGCAGTACATTGTGCAATACTTTACTGTCCTTTGAATTTTAATGTTATCCTAGATACAGTAGCTTTTATTTTAGTTTATTCTATTTTTAAATCCAACCTTAGTTTATTCAATTTTATTCTATTTGTTATTGAGCTATTTTTACTTATTGAGTTACTTTTTTTTAGTTACTTATTCACACTGCACACACCGAGACCCGAGTAACTGCATTTCATTCTTATCATGTCACATGGTTTGAATGACAATAAATCTGAGTCTGAACTATAATGAATTTCCTGGTTTCACAGTTGTGCTTTGTGACTATATAGGACACTGTTATAGAAACAAGTTATTTATAATCATGCTATCTGTTCTCACCCAAATGAGGGTGGGTTCCCTTTTGAGCCTGGTTCCTCTCGAGGTTTCTTCCTTGTGTCATCTGAGGGAGTTTTTTCCTTGCCACTGTTGCTCATTGGGGCTAGATTAGGGATAAAATAGGGATAAAATTAGCTCATGTTGAAAGCCTTTAATTTTCTGTAAAACTGCTTTGCAACAATGTCTATTGTGAAAAGCACTATACAAACAAATTTGACTTGATTTAGCAGATGCTCTTATTCAGAGCGATGTCCAACATACCCAGAGCAGCCCAGGGAGCAGTTGGGGGTTAGGTGCCTTGCTCAAGGGCACTTCAGTCATTCCTGCTGGTCCAGGGAATCAAACCGGCAACCTTTTGGTCCCAAAGCTGCTTCTCTAACCATTAGGCACAGTATAATTAATAAGACACAAATCATTAAACTGTAAGACATTTTTGCATGTTTTGAATAACTGCAGTTTATTTGGCCTGTATAACCAGAGACTGTCCTAGTTAAGAAATCCAGCTTATTGAAATATTTTACTGAGGTAATGCCAGAGGTGCTCATCCTCCAGCTCCACGCTACAGCCCTGTGGTTTATCCATCTTCAAATGCACAAAGTTAGCTATAGTGCTAACTACGTTGTGTAGGATGAGAAGGTTGCTACAGATTATGTACTGACAGTTTTTCTTCTATGTTCATAAGAATCAGAAGCACTTTATTGCCAGGTATGTTACACACACGAGGAATTTGGCTCCGGTTCCACTTAGCTTTCATAGTACAGACAGAAAAAAGTATAGAAAGAGAAAAAAAAACCACACACAGAGAGAGTCTCACTGCAGTGAACTCCAGGGGGAGAATCACGTTTCTACAGCGACAGCCTTGAGGCAGTGCTGGCAAGGGAGCCAAGATAAGATTGGAATTTGTTTAGACTTAGGATGGGTAGACGTGTTCTTTTTCGCCTAACCCGCTTGTCCATTCTGGCCACCAAAATGATCCATTTCTCTTTGCAAAGCCATCAACTTCTCCATGATGTTATCCATGTTGCAATTCAAGTTCTGAATAGCTACAGTCTGAGTGCTAATGGCTCTGCCCACCGCTTCGATCATATCGGGCAGCTTTGTGGGGCTTTGAACAGCTGCCACCATTAACTGATTTCCTCGATACACCAGGGCAATGCCAAGTCCAATCAGCAAAAATCCTGTGATCATGGTTCCGAATAGGTAAATATCCTCAATGTCCTCCACGGAAAGAGTCGCCAAGCACACCACACGCCACTTCTCCCAGGCATCCATGGTGTATCCAGCTGCAAACGTTCCGGCAGGACAAACAGGTTCCCCCGAACCTAGACTTCAAGTCGAGAAGATTGTGTCAATTGCGTGAAGTGACCAGTTGATCAGATCCATAATTTCGATTCGGAGAGCAGTGCAGGAAGGGTCTCTCAGACAAGACGAGTCCGCAGGAGCAAAGCAGGAGAGAGGCTTGTCAGGAAGGGAGAGGCTGAGAAAATGAGAGATGAGAGGAAAAAACACCCACACATTTCGCTCCTATCAGGACCGGACTGTGTAGGCATTAAAAAAAAACCTCAGCACAGCATTCCGTGAAGCACGGAGAAGAATTAACACAACAATTACACAAAAACATAGAAAGTACGAGAGAGCAAAGTCCTGTGGCAGCCGTCTGTGGCGCCATCTTGGATGGAAATTTCTTCAATGTTCATGAAGATGATTGGATGCTAAACAGAAATAATCGAATGCTAAACTAGACATTTGGCTGATGTCTAGTGTTCAGTCATTGACTAGATGAGAGATAAGTGTGCGGCACAGTGGTGTAGTGGTTAGCTCTATTGCTTCATAGCAAGAAGGTTCTGGGTTCAAGCCCAGTGGCTGACGGGGACCTGTGAAGCGTTTGCATGTTTTCCCCTCCTCCAGTTTCCCCCACAGTCCAAATGCATGCAGTTAGGTTAACATGGGGCAGCCATGGCCTAAGGTTGAGCTAAAGTGCCCTTGAGCAAGGCACCGAACCCCCAACTGCTCCCTGGATGCTGTAGTATAGCTGCCCACTGCTCTGGGTATATGTGTGTGCTCATTGCTCATTTGTGCATGTGTGTGTTCACTGCTTCAGACGGGTTAAATGCAGAGGATGAATTTCACTGTGTGCTTAAGTCTGTGTTTGAGTGTACATGTGACAAATAAAGGCTTCTTGTCTAAGATAAAGAGACCTTCCAGAAGGTCTAAATAAAAATGTAAGGCATGAAAACATTTTTCTTGGAAATGGTGTTAAGTAGGCGGCACGGTGGTGTAGTGGTTAGCGCTGTCGCCTCACAGCAAGAAGGTCCGGGTTTGAGCCCCATGGCCGGCGAAGGCCTTTCTGTGCGGAGTTTGCATGTTCTCCCCATGTCCGCGTGGGTTTCCTCCGGGTGCTCCGGTTTCCCCCACAGTCCAAAGACATGCAGGTTAGGTTAACTGGTGACTCTAAATTGACCGTAGGTGTGAATGTGGGTGTGAATGGTTGTCTGTGTCTATGTGTCAGCCCTGTGATGACCTGGCGACTTGTCCAGGGTGTACCCCGCCTTTCGCCCGTAGTCAGCTGGGATAGGCTCCAGCTTGCCTGCGACCCTGTAGAACAGGATAAAGCGGCTAGAGATAATGAGATGAGATGGTGTTAAGTAAGAGTGTAAGAGTACAAGTATTCACCTTCAATAATATTCAAGTAAAGCTTAAATGCAACAAAATAAAACTTAACTATACTAATGACGTTCAGTTCCTCAGGTATTTTCCACCCCTACCACAGGTGATGTTCCTATCCCACACCCAGTGGTCCTGGGATAAACTCCAGATCCACTGCAGCCCCTGAGGATAAAACAGCTCCTGAGGATAAGTTACTAACTGAATCATCTGTTTCTTTTTTTCTGTATATGTTTTATTAAAACTACAGCCAGTCCTTGATGAACTCTGGCAAAGAGGATTGCATTTTATGAACACAAGCATGTTTAATAATATATACATTAGGCAGTTTGCTTCATCTTGGTGCTATTTTTTGTATTGATTTTCTCAGGATATGAAACTTTAGAGATTATTCATACTAATCTTTTTTTTTAATCTTGACTTCCATCCATCCATCCACCCATCATTTGTAGCCACTTATCCTCTTCTACAGGGTCGCAGGCAAGCTGGAGCCTATCCCAGCTGACTATGGGCGAGAGGCAGGGTACACCCTGGAGAAGTCGCCAGGTAAAATCTTGATTTTAAATCTTTTTTTTTTTTTTTTAATCTAGTCTGTATTGTCCTAAAGTTTAACCTGTTGTTTTTATCTTTTAATTCTAGTATTTGCTTATAGATATTATAGAATTTGTATAGTTAATTTCCATGGCTGTTGATATTCTTGTATTGGTATGTAGTATACAGTTAGGTCCATATATATTTGGACACTGACACAAATTTTGTTTTTTTACCTGTTTACTGAAACATATTCAAGTTATAGTTATATAATGGACATGGACATAAAGTCCAGACTTTCAGCTTTCATTTGAGGGTATCCACATTAAAATTGGATGAAGGGTTTAGGAGTTTCAGCTCCTTAACATGTGCCACCCCGTTTTTAAAGGGACCAAAAGTAATTGGACAATTGACTCAAAGGCTATTTCATGGGCAAGTGTGGGCAATTCCTTTGTTATGTCATTCTCAATTAAGCAGATAAAAGGCCTGGAGTTGATTTGAGGTGTGGTGCTTGCATTTGGAAGATTTTGCTGTGAAGAAAACATGCGGTCAAAGGAGCTCTCCATGCAGGTGAAACAAGCCATCCTTAAGCTGCGAAAACAGAAAAACCCATCTGAGAAATTGCTACAATATTAGGAGTGGCAAAATCTACAGTTTGGTACATCGTGAGAAAGAAAGAAAGAAAGAAAGAAAGAAAGAAAGAAAGAAAGCACTGGTGAATTCATCAATGCAAAAAGACCTGGACACTCACAGAAGACAACAGTGGTGGATGATCGCAGAATAATTTCCATGGTGAAGAGAAACCCCTTCACAACAGCCAACCAAGTGAACAACACTCTCCAGGAGGTAGGCGTATCAATATCCAAATCTACCATAAAGAGAAGACTGCATGAAAGTAAATACAGAGGGTTCACTGCACGGTGCAAGCCACTCATAAGCCTCAAGAATAAAAAGGCTAGATTGGACTTTGCTAAAAAAACATCTAAAAAAGCCAGCACAGTTCTGGAAGAACATTCTTTGGACAGATGAAACCAAGATCAACCTCTACCAGAATGATGGCAAGAAAAAAGTATGGCAAAGGCATGGTACAGCTCATGATCCAAAGCATACCACATCATCGGTAAAACATGACGGAGGCAGTGTGATGGCTTGGGCATGCATGGCTGCCAGTGGCACTGGGTCACTAGTGTTTATTGATGTGACACAGGACAGAAGCAGCCGGATGAATTCTGAGGTATTCAGAGACATACTGTGTGCTCAAATCCAGCCAAATGCAGCCAAACTTGGTCGGCGTTTCATAATACAGATGGACAATGACCCAAAACATAAAGCCAAAGCAACCCAGGAGTTTATAAAAGCAAAGAAGTGGAATATTCTTGAATGGCCAAGTCAGTCACCTGATCTCAACCCAATTGAACATGCATTTCACTTGTTAAAGATTAAACTTCAGACAGAAAGGCCCACAAACAAACAAACAAACAACAACTGAAAACCGCTGCAGTAAAGGCCTGGCAGAGCATTAAAAAGGAGGAAACACAGCGTCTGGTGATGTCCATGAGTTCAAGACTTCAGGCAGTCATTGCCAACAAAGGGTTTTCAACCAAGTATTAGAAATGAACATTTTATTCACAATTATTTAATTTGTCCAATTACTTTTGAGCCCCGGAAATGAAGGGATTGTGTTTAAAAAATGCTTTAGTTCCTCACATTTTTATGCAATCATTTTGTTCAACCCACTGAATTAAAGCTGAAAGTCTGAACTTCGACTGCATCTGAATTGTTTTGTTCAAAATTCATTGTGGTAATGTACAGAACCAAAATTAGAAAAATGTTGTCTCTGTCCAAATATTTATGGACCTAACTGTATTTATATAAGAGTACATATTTACATAAGATAGTAGTACATATCACTTTTTGTACTACTGCCATGATACACATTCTGGTCTCCCATAGCATCCTACTGAACCACTTCCACTATGCATACTGCTTTAGAAGCTGTGATCATCTCACAACTGTCTTCTGCAGGGTTTTTTGTTTATTTGTTTTTTGTGCATTTGTATGTGTCATATTTGTATGTGTTATATAAGCTACTGGATGCCTTAATTTCCTTTGGGATGAATGAAATATCAATCAATCAATCAATCAATCAATCAATCAATCTATCTATCTATCTATCTATCTATCTATCTATCTATCTATCTATCTATCTATCTTCATAATTAGATTCCTTTGTTTCCTCCTAAGTAATGATCTTATGAATAGAAATGAAGGAGATTTTGGCCATCATGACTGTTAAGGGAAAGTGAACATCTTGCTGTGTGTTTGAAATCAGAATGTGTAGTTGAAATCACTGATTAAACTTGTCTCAACAGATTCCAGGTTAGTGTGATAAGTACTGCTTCAGTACAGCGTTTCTCGTGGATTATGGATGAGCTGGATAAATTGGCATGACATCAGGATCTAATGAGGACTAACATGGCCACTGAGTTCCCCGAGTTGAGCCGAAAAAGTGCTGAGCGTGTAAACTTGTGTTCCAACAGTAACCTCTTCAGCTACTTCCTCCCATGGAGTTATGGTGAAGGCAAATAAAAGGAAGAACTGACAACAGCATTGATGATTAAAGACTGATGGTCTTTCTTTAATGACTTGTTTGTTTCATTATTCTTTTCTGGAACAATGATGAACAACCTGCAATACGAATGACTGTGAGCTGAATGAATAGCCCTAGAATGACCAATTAATTGCAAAAAAAAAAGAAGCTGGCTGTGTCTCTGTACAAATGAAACCCATCTGGAGTGTTAAACTGTACACCAGAAATGACAGAATGATGACTAAGCATTTAATCATGCAGCAGTTATAAACAAGTCACTCATAGTGACATTCCTAATTTACCAGCTGTACCAGTTACAATGCAAAGCTCTGTCGATGCTTAAAAGAAATATAGACCCGCGTCAAAAGGATAAAATGTACTTTCTGAATTCTTGTCCTTTTCAGTTTTGGTAACATATTGGAGCCAAAGAAACCAAAAAGGCAGCTAGTCAGCTAAAGAGAAGGCCTGGTGATGATGAAGATAACCATCATAAATCAGCAATTTGAAACTTTTTGTAGCCAGGAACTGTAAAATAAATTCCACTGACCCCTGAGTAATGATTAATGTTATGAACAAGATCCTACGCAAATATTAGGGTAGTCATTAGAGCCATAGAGCTTTTTATTCCTCAACTGTCCTCTGATAGAACACACTGCATATGATTTATAGGCAGACTTATTTTAGAGTTATTGGGGGTTTGGATTAAACCCATTTAAATAAGTGATCAGTCAAACAGGGAATTAAATAATAATAATAATAATAATAATAATAATAATAATAATAACAACAACAACGTTTGGTTCAACTGTGATTTCCACCACTGTAATTAAATCACACACACACACACACACACACACACACACACACACACACACACACACACAAAAAAAAAAAAAAAATCCTGTTGTTAATCTAAGTGTAATAACAGGAAATGCAGGACCTAAAGGGAAGCAACAAATCTCTGCTATGGTTGTTTGTTTTCTCTTTTATTCGCCTCACTGCCATCCACTGGTCAAAAATGGTTAACACAAATGCTCTACACTTCTGCACTCCTTCATTTACCATGTGCTCCAAAAGTCTGAGACCACACTGGAAATCTAGAAATCTTGCAATTCTTATTTAACTAAAAGACTGACACGTCATCTTTTTTAACCATGTATAGTTAAGTCTATGGAACAAACAAACCAAGAAACAGGTTAGTTCCTGTTATCACTTATGTTGTAGCAGCTATAAACAGCCATTTCTCTCCCAAAGTTAAAAAATCTCTTAAAGTTAATAAGACAAATAATGCAGCATGACATGTTACCGGGAAACTAGGAAAGTCCTCTGTTCTGAAGACTCACCTGTGGTGGAAAACATACTGGCATACAAATGATTTTGTAAACATGGCAAGACTGAATATGGTTTATATACATTTTAATGTAACTATATTCTTTATACTGGGCTATCTTTAAAATATATAGAGTGCACCACTGAAATACTGATCTCTGCTGTAGTGTCTAAAGAAGTGGTGAACCGTTACTATTAGAGCTGGGACTTGAGCTCAACCAAAACTTAGCCAGACACCAAAAAAGCAACAGGGCAAAGGATTTTGTAAGGGATTAGCGGCAGGCTGCCAGGTCGCGCCATTGTGTGTAGCTGTTGATGTTGATTTTAAAAGTAACTAAGTAAATTACACAGGGAAATGAATACTTAAGTCTGAGTGAAAAATACTGTAGTGTACATGCATGCATGGAAAAAGAGTCTGGAGACAGAAATCTTAGTTTCTCAGTCGTTAGCCTGTGCTACTTGCTGTCGATAGCACTGGCTTGACCACTTTATTAGCATTCACTAACACTACTGATGAACGCTACACTGGCTGGAAGGTGACTTTCACTGCTGCGCTGATGGCGCTGACTCGTGGTTAAGCTCGCGTTGGCCTTTGAGAAGGCCGAGAGTGATACATTTTTGGTCCCTCCCAATTTAAATCGAAATCTGATTGATTAATTCATCTGTCACTTCCTACATAAACATACACTGCCATGGCTTTCTGTCCCAGCAATGAAGTCCTAACCAATGAGTGAGCCAGCTCTAAACTCTTCTTAGCCTAGAGACAACAAACAAACAAATCTCATTGGATAACTATTTTAATGTTTTCAGGACAGTAACCCTTTCATTTCTGAAGCAAATTTGATAGAAAATGAGGTCAACTTAGAATTAGAAGAGAATAATTATAATGAAATTATGAAAGAAATTAAAGATAACATTTGAAATGCTGATATGTTTGGGCCTTCTCTGAAGGTCTAGAAGGCCCTGACAGTTCCTCTCTGGTCTAAAGACATTGTTAACTTGGTCCATCTTTGATTTGTGTGTTTTTTTTTTCTCATATCATCTCTAGCCGCTTTATCCTGTTCTACAGGGTCGCAGGCAAGCTGGAGCCTATCCCAGCTGACTATGGGCGAAAGGCGGGGTACACCCTGGACAAGTCGCCAGGTCATCACAGGGCTGACACATAGACACAGACAACCATTCACACTCACATTCACACCTACGGTCAATTTAGAGTCACCAGTTAACCTAACCTGCATGTCTTTGGACTGTGGGGGAAACCGGAGCACCCGGAGGAAACCCACGCGGACAGGGGGAGAACATGCAAACTCCATGCAGAGAGGCCCTCGCCAGCCACGGGGCTCGAACCCAGACCTTCTTGCTGTGAGGCGACAGCGCTAACCACTACACCACCGTGCCACCCTGTTTTTTTTCTACTGATGTAAAAACGACTCCAAATCTGTAACTGATTTTGTCTCTGTAATTAAAAATTAAATCATCCCTTAAACAGTTAATTTTTCTTCCATGTTTATTGAAATCACATACCATGTTGGGTCAGATATTCTGCTTGTTCAAACAAGCTTTAACGACTATCAAGTGATGAAGCCCTGAGAGTTTGGAACTCACTTTGTTGTTAATGTTGCTTGGTGGTCTAATCTTCTGTCTGTTCTGGGTTTTTTTTTTTATTATTATTATTATTCATGCTTTTTATGTATATTGATTTACAGTTTTTCTGAATTGCTAAAACACTAATTCCTGTTGTGTGAATCAATTGCTCAGTTGTCTAAACTCATTCACTGAACTGAGCATCATTTTGACAAATCCATAAACTATCTTCACCTAGTAAAACACTATTTGCAGATCTGAGTCCTTCCTTTTGCAAAACTCTAAACACATTCTCATGCAATAAAACACAGTTGTAACTGTGATGCATAATGGTAACAACAAGTGGTAAAATATGAACACAAATGAAACATGTCATCCATTGAACACAACGATTCAAATTGACCACACTTGTTTCTCATCATGTCATGACAACATGACAACCAATATAAGCCAGTTCAGAGGGCAAGCAGGTTGGTCCTGCAAGCTCATGACAACAATGGATCAGAGACACAGAGGATGAGTGTGTGTAAGAGGAGGTAGAGGCGGAGGACAAGAAGAAGGCAGAGGAAGAGGAGGGAGAGGAAGACGAAGAGTGGAAATTTCTGATGAAATTCTGGCTACCGTCATAGACCATGTACTGGTGCATGGCATGACTATGAGCAGGGTTCCCACTCTTTTTCACTGACAAAATTTCAAAACTTTTCCATGACCTGAAGTGAATTTTCCAGGACTTAACAGCACCCTCTATGTTTAGAATTTAGCATACTTTTAGGCCTAAATAGGAAATGTTAACCCTTTCAACTCACCTTATGGTATGGTTTTATATTTTTTAAACATTCAAAATACTGTCAATGCATTTACTGTAGTGGTTATTAAACAAAAGACCTCACTGTGCATGTGAATAACTGCATTTAAATCCATTTATGGCAAACAACAGATTAACAGACACATGCAACTGATGTACGCACATAAGCACTTCATTAACTTAAGTCCCAGCCGCTACCACCAGTGTTCATACTGTATATAACAACAATTCCCAGAGCCAACACCTAGACTGTAGCCCAAATCTAAGGGTTTTACTCATGATACCTATGCATGTAACACATTACATTAAAACATAATGCAAAAAACACTGCAGTGAAACATCCCTCCGTTCCGTTCGTACTCTGTGAAGGTGAGAAATAATATGAAACGTTAACCTACGTGGACTACTTGTCCATTTGTTCACAACATATCCCCTCAGCAATCAAATAAATTCTGTAACAATTGTAACAATCAAAATAATCATCAGGACTACTCTTCCATTTTTTTCTTTTTGCACTCAATGTCCTTGTCCAAAGCTAATAAGCTTGCTCTCTTTTCTTTGGCAGAGTGCCGCAGGCTGTTTGACTGAACAACAAATCCTATACTGCGTGTTGCTTCAGCCTTCATAGCCAATTCATCACCTGACTTCTCAAGCTGTTGAATGTCAGACTCAAGACGCTTTTTTTTTTGCCTCAGTTCTTTGAGTTCATCTGCTAGGTTCCTCTTCTTGGAGGCTTTTGTTTTGCTTTCGTTTTCCTTTCTCTGGTCATCAAGGTATGCGAGATACCTTTGTCTGGCACTTGAAGCAGACATTTGAAGCTCTTTGGTGATGATAATTTTCTCAAGGCCACCTGCTGCCCTAATGCTATCGGCAATCACACGCTGTGCAATGACTGATTCTGCCTTCATATTCTCCACCATGACTTGCTTATTCACAGAAAACCCTCGTTCTACACCGGCTTGTCCGTGGGACATCTCATCTCATTCTCATCTCATTATCTCTAGCTGCTTTATCCTGTTCTACAGGGTCGCAGGCAAGCTGGAGCCTATCCCAGCTGACTACGGGCGAAAGGCGGGGTACACCCTGGACAAGTCGCCAGGTCATCACAGGGCTGACACATAGACACAGACAACCGTTCACACTCACATTCACACCTACGCTCAATTTAGAGTCACCAGTTAACCTAACCTGCATGTCTTTGGACTGTGGGGGAAACCGGAGCACCCGGAGGAAACCCACGCGGACACGGGGAGAACATGCAAACTCCACGCAGAAAGGCCCTCACTGGCCACGGGGCTCGAACCCAGACCTTCTTGCTGTGAGGCGACAGCGCTAACCACTACACCACTTTGCCGCCCCTCCGTGGGACATGACCAAGAGAATTTGGATCACATGCCAAAGACTTTTCCATGCAAACTTGGAAGCAATGTTCTCATAGAGTGTCAACACGGTCAGACATAGGGTCAAAATCAGCAAAAGCTGATGATGCTGCAGCAACATCAAGGAACTCTCTAAAATCCTGCAGCACTTTGTCACAAATTGAAACATCCACTTGGTTAGCGGCAGCCAAAGTATGCAGAATGCTTTTCATCTTCTCAACACATTGGTTCTTCTTAGAAACCATCATCCTGGGATCTAGACACTGCATATTTCTCACCAGCAGGTGATTTACTGGTGCCTTATGCAGGAGTTTAGTCAGAAGTTCGACAAGAAAAGTCTTGGTCTCCGTTCTAACATCTAGAACCTGCCTCTCTGTGATCTTGTCAGAGCCTCTGAGTTGTCTGATTAATGTTTCTGCCTGGAATCCAATGTCAATTTTGGAAGCGTCCTTGTGGAGGGAAGGATTGTTGATGCTGATCTGGAGAAGTTTTTGCATGGTAGTAGCCTCTTTCAGCGCTGTGTCCTTCATGAACCTCTCCATTAGCCCTTATGAAAGAGAGAACAAATACCAAATTAATATAGACAGGTTCTTTACATTGACACCGCAACATGACAAATTATCATACAGTCCATTGCAACTGCTAGGTTAAGTAAATATATACATTAATTTAGACATTAAAACATAAATGTGAACCGATGGCAGAATGGTGAGCTTTTGTGTGTGCGTGCATGCAAGTGTGTGTGTGTGTGTGTGTGTGTGTGTGTGTGTGTGTGTGTGTGTGTGTGAAGCATCACATCCTGGCATTGGATATTATATTATTCTAAAAAAATTAGTAATAGTTGTGATTTCACCCATTAAGTAGCCTACAGTAGTATTTTCTAAATTGTAACCTACCTACAAGGCAAAAATTAACACATAGTGAAATGCTTATGCTATTATCAGAATAACCTTAAGACATGGCATTTTTTAATCAAAAGAAATTAATTTAAATATGGTGTTAATGTTAAAACGTACCTTTGATTAGTTTGTACATGTCTCCAGTCATGAAGGGGAGCATGGGTACATCTGTCTGATAGGCTGTCATAAATGGAGTGACCTGTTTGGCAATGCTGGAAAATATTGCCACATGCACGGGGAAGATGTTGCTTGAAGCCTGCTTTTTGACTTCTTCGTAGGACTTGCACTTTGGTTCAGTGATGACCCATCCCTTAGCCGCCTCCACGTAGCGCAGCACATCCGGCAAAATGGACAGAGCCCTGTCGCATACATCCACATTTTCTATCCAGCGGTGCTGGCAGAATTTCAAGGCGAATGTGTTGCTGCCGGTTACTTTTGTAAAATCCGCTCGATGGGAGGGGCTGTCCTTGAAGAGCCAGTACATGCTGTTTAGAGTATGGTCTACTTCCCATTCTGTGGCCTTAGCACTGCCACGAAATGCATTGTGCATTATGTGTAGTCCGCATGAACCAATGTTCAGGAGAGATCGGTTGATGTCAGCAAGCAGCTCGTTTTGTAGCAAGTCAAAGATCTTCCAGTTAACGTTAGGACCGTCCATAGATACCTGTACAAGGTTTTTCAATCCAGTGTCACCTAGCACTACGCTCATTTTATCCACCACATCTCTAGCGGTAGCTTGCCCAAAGAATTCAGAGCCGAGGTATCTGGTCTGGACAGTTCCACAGTCCCATATTCTAACGTGTAAATCCAACTGTTTCCTTTGGAGCTCGTGGTTAAGTGATTCATCAAACAGCACACAGTACCCAGACTGTCTAGATATCACTCTGACTAAGTGAGATTTGAAGTAAGGTGCAATGCCAAATGTGCTGAGGTAGGCTACCTTTGTGCTGCCACATGTAAATCTCCTCGCAATTTCACTGTCCGGAAACATTTTCGAGAAGAGTGGTCCAATGTCACTGCAGGAATTGTACGAGTAATGCAATGTTGCCACCTTCAGAGCCCACAGGATTTCGGCATTAGATGCTGCCAAAGCAATCGGAGCTGGTGTCAAGTTTAACATCGATTGGTGACACTGCGATTGAGGTGTTGGTGGCCTCACTCCTTGTGCTCCGCGGGTTCTGAAGAAACTATTGAGCGAGCCTTCTCTCGCCATACTCTCACACTTAGCGTGCTTCAAGCCTTTTGCATGACTAGTGAGAGCAGCCTCTCCCATGTTGCCGACATCAAAACTTCTTTTACATAGCTTACATCTTGCTCGTGAGGCGTCACTATCCGCTGCTAACCAATTTTTATACTTCTCACTACTTAACCACGTAACATTAAACGAACATTTACCCAGCATTTTCTAGCCACTTCTTGCAACTCTCGAACTCATCGAAAGGAAACCGCCAAATGCAGACGAATAGCCTACATCACATGACAAGTTTTCGTTTATGTTCAAATAAACAATTTTAAAAATGATATTATTGATATGATAATATTTCATCGTATGTCTAATTGTTCTCATCTCATTATCTCTAGCCGCTTTATCCTGTTCTACAGGGCCACAGGCAAGCTGGAGCCTATCCCAGCTGACTACGGGCGAAAGGCGGGGTACACCCTGGACAAGTCGCCAGGTCATCACAGGGCCGACACATAGACACAGACAACCATTCACACTCACACCTGCGGTCAATTTAGAGTCACCAGTTAACCTAACCTGCATGTCTTTGGACTGTGGGGGAAACCGGAGCACCCGGAGGAAACCCATGCGGACACGAGGAGAACATGCAAACTCCGCACAGAAAGGCCCTCGCCGGCCACGGGGCTCGAACCCGGACCTTCTTGCTGTGAGGCGACGGCACTAACCACTACACCACCGTGCCACCCTGTCTAATTGTTAAATTGCGTTTTTAAGACAAATTATTATTACTACATAAACCAAAAGAGATATATTTGTTCAGTATTAGTTTTGTTGCTAGGCAACCCATCCCTTCCCCCTCCCTCACAGCCAGAGACAGGGCCGTAGAGTCAACGTTCCCGTCGCGAGTCAAATTTCGTGCTGGAGCGGCTGGCGCATACTTTCGTAAATAATCATAAATAACAATGATAACACTGCCTAATGATAACACTGTAGTTGTGTGAATGAGATACTAAAATTCCATGACTTTTCCAAAACTTTCACTGAATTTACAAAATTCCATGACTTTTCCAGGCCTGGAAAATGACATTTTAAATTTCCACGACTTTTCCAGGATTTCCATGACCGTGGGAACCCTGCATGAGGGAGGCAGGCCAAAGAGTCCAGCCAAACATCAATTGATTCTCTGTGTCCACCATAATCCGGAGATTCAGAAATGAGAACAGGTACAGTCTACTTTACTGTGTTGTTTTATCATTGAAAGTTTACAGTACTACTGTATACATATTTCAGAACATTACATTACATATATTTTGAACATTCTCTTTTTGCAGAATTGCAAGACTACCATATGGGGGTGGGAGGACACCAGGCCTGGAATTTCGCCATTTTAGTTGCAAGGCCACTTGGCCTTTTGTGCTGTCAATTTTTTGAGGGCACGAAGGCCAAAAGCCAGGGCACCAAGGCCATAAAATAAAACAATGATTTTAAGTTCACATCTATAATGAATTTAATTTAAGGACTAAAGACTCTTCTGAGGAAGATTGGAGTCTCAGTCGAAACTATCAAGCAGGTAAAGAAACATCTCCTACACTATTATGTCTGAAGATAAGAAAATATTGAACACATCTAAACTTATCAATCCATCACTCACTTCAAAAATTGTAAAACTTATTAAACCTATATCCTCCCATAATTTTTGTTCAATTGACACCGAATGTGCAAGAGCATCTTCAGACTGTACTACTACGCAGATTTTTGATTAATCAAAATTGAGCCTGGAGTCCATCAAAATGTTTGACTGTAAATGGAACATATACTCGCACGCAGGCTACTGATTAACCCATAAGAGCCCAGACCGATTTCTCAGTCAAGGGAAATTATTGAGGAAATAAAATGAACTAAATAGACGACAAAGAAAACATTTCTCATCTCATCATCTCTAGCCGCTTTATCCTTCTACAGGGTCGCAGGCAAGCTGGAGCCTATCCCAGCTGACTACGGGCGAAAGGCGGGGTACACCCTGGACAAGTCGCCAGGTCATCACAGGGCTGACACATAGACACAGACAACCATTCACACTCACACCTACGGTCAATTTAGAGTCACCAGTTAACCTAACCTGCATGTCTTTGGACTGTGGGGGAAACCGGAGCACCTGGAGGAAACCCACACGGACACGGAGAGAACATGCAAACTCCACACAGAAAGGCCCTCGCCGGCCCCGGGGCTCGAACCCAGGACCTTCTTGCTGTGAGGCGACAGCGCTAACCACTACACCACCGTGCTGTCCAGAAAACATTTCTGACCTTTTATTTTTTAAAATAGCACTTTCATGTCTCAAGATCTGAAATATTAAATTGCAAATTTGCAGAGCACTGCAACACTATTACATTGTTAACCCCAAAGTTCATTCTATGCAAATAGTTTGAGTAAATACCACTTTTAAAGATTAGTTTTATTGCATTACTTAAACAGTATGAGTATATGAAGAGTATATGAGACAGTCATTGGGTGTACTCATTTTTGTAATTTAAACAAACTTAAACTATCATGTTTTACCTCAGGCCACAGTGCTGCCCTGCTGTGATTGGCTCAAAACTCAAGAGAAGTCTGTGCTTGTCCCTTGACAGCTACAGAGGAAGTTGTGCCATTTTCTAATTTACACAGAGCAATTTAAGGTCTTTGCACTTTGCATGCTCCTTGGACAATATGCCTGCATTTTTCTGTTTTTAACAATGAGATAAAATCTCTTGCGATGGTGATCTCGTCAAGATGGCAGCAGTTACACTTTGGTTAAACAGCAAAAAGAAACATACAATACTAGTAACAAAACAATGCTAACTGCATAGATTAAAAAAGTGCCTATGAACAGACAACAGCACATATCACGTATCATATTACGGCAGGAACAAGCAGTAGTAACATCCATGACCTTACACTTAAAGCTTGACAAAGGAAAAACTTGACAGCAAGCTAATTAGCATTTGTTACCGGCTACAGTCGGTACTCGGCACGTTAAAAGTGGGTCAACGTTGTAACGACATAACGTTACTGTACAAGCAATGCTTATTTAACGGTAACAAACTTAAGCCCTATATGTTGAATTCCTATCTTATTTGTTCGTTAATTTATCACACAGTCTTACCTCAGTCAACTTCTTCCCTCCTTCTGTGAAAATTCAACGTCTCAGACGCGGACACAAGTGGGCGGGGGATGTGTTTGATTAAGTCTCCTGGTTGGCTGGTGATAGATTGGTGTCATTATAGCACGTCGAAGCAGTTCATGCCAGGCTCGAGTCCGATCCACCACTGATGAGTTGCCCAATAAGAAACCAGAATGTCATCAAAAGACGTATTTTTTTCTCAATTGAGGTATTTCACTCACGTGACCAAGTCACGTGATGCTGCCATTTTGGACGGCACGGCTCGAATCAGTTTGAATGCGAGGAAGGCGACAAACGAAAAACATAAAAGAAAAAGGAGCGAGATGCAGAAAACACCTTCACTATCCAGCGACGTAGGGCATTTACAGGGCGAGCAGAGGGAGAGGTATTTGCAAAAATTGAGGTTAGCAGGCTTAGAGAACGACGTTTACCTGCTTCCACCAGGATTGTTCACTGATGTACGGAAGTACACGAAGCCCTCGTCTTTACCTGACTTCGGCCCACATGATCTGTATACCGATGTCGTTAAAAACCCATCGCCATACACAGGTATTGATCTGAAAGCGTATAAGAGTTTGGATGCCTACAAATATTTTGTGTCAGGCTGGGTAACATGCCTACATCAGCGGGTCGTCCCTGGAGCCGGTGGTCGCCATCTTATTACAGCTAAGGTTTGTTCACATTTTCATTTACTTTCGGTCCTCAGGATAAACAAAATGTTATTAAATGGCATTGAAATAACTTCTTAGTCTGTTGAGACATGGCCCGTTATAAATTTGCTGTTACCAGGCAATGACCAAGAACTGTATTATTAGGGTCGGTGTAGTTGTAGCAGTGTATTAGCAACTAGCTGTTAGCACTAGCTAATGTCAACAACATCGTAGCTAGTATGTTACTGTAGCAATGTTTACGTTCAGTCATTTGGATGACTGTTAAAACCTTTCAGTCTCAAGTTTTTCCTTTACTGGATTTACTAGTTTACTGAGCTAGCGCGCTCGGCCGAGCCGGGAGCCATCGCGCGCTCGGCGTCCGAGCCGGGAGCCATCGCGCGCTCGGCGTCCGAGCCGGGAGCCATCGCGCGCTCGGCGTCCGAGCCGGGAGCCATCGCGCGCTCGGCGTCCGAGCCGGGAGCCATCGCGCGCTCTCCGGCCGAGCCGGGAGCCATCGCGCGCTCTCCGGCCGAGCCGGGAGCCATCGCGCGCTCTCCGGCCGAGCCGGGAGCCATCGCGCGCTCGGCGGCCGAGCCGGGAGCCATCGCGCGCTCGGCGGCCGAGCCGGGAGCCATCGCGCGCTCGGCGGCCGAGCCGGGAGCCATCGCGCGCTCGCTCAGTAAACTAGTAAATCCAGTAAAGGAAAAACTTGAGACTGAAAGGTTTTAACAGTCATCCAAATAACTGAACGTAAATATTGCTACAGTAACATACTAGCTACTGTTGTTGACATTAGCTAGCTTGCCGTCCAAAATGGTGGACACCGGGGCGTCACATGACCCTGTGACGTCAGGTGAAATACCTCAATAGACGCAGGTGATGTTAAAGCCTATTGGCAGTCACGAGGCAGACTACAAAACCGCAAAACCGCAGGGCATCAAGGCCACTGTGGCCTTACGGCAGACTTTTTTTCCAAGGGCACAAGGCCAAATTGAGAGGGCACGAGAGCCATGGCCCTAGTGAAATTCCTGCCCTGGAGGACACCCATGTTCACACCCCAGCAGGAGGCCATTGTAGTCGACATTGTCCGTCAAAACAATGCCATTACACTTCGGGAAATACAGCAACAAATTATTGAAAACCACACAGACTTCGAGGGAATCAATAGTGTGAGCCTTTCCACCATAGACTGTATCCGTACAGAGTGCCCTTTGAACGCAACTCTGAAAGGGTGAAGAAGCTGCGATTTCAGTATGTACAGGTAAGTATTATTGTCAAGTTCAATAGCATCACATTACATATACAACGTACCGGTATGTTAGTGAAGAATGCATACATTGTACTCCACAGCATAGGCCTGTCTCTTTGAAAGACTTACAAAACTATATCCATCTAATTGCAGAGAATGTTTGAACTGGATGCCATGGAGAGACCCCATGAATTTATTTTTGTTGATGAAGCTGGCTTCAATCTCACCAAGAGAAGAAGGAGAGGCAGGAACATAATTGGCCAGCGAGCCATTGTTGAAGTCCCTGGCCAGCGTGGTGGTAATATAACACTGTGTGCTTCTATAAGCAACCGGGGTGTTCTTCACCATCATGCCACTCTGGGGCTATGTAACACCCAGCACCTTCTCACCTGTCTTGGTGGTCTTAGAGATGTGTTGTCTGCAAATGAACAGCAGGAAAAATGAGATGATTGAGCAGCCTATTTGTTATAATTTGGGACAATGTTAGTTTTCACCATGCTGTCCAAGTCAGAGAATGGTTCAATATGAATCAGAATTTCATTAACCTATACTTGCCACCATACTCTCCCTTCCTCAATGCAATAGGGGAGTTTTTCTCCACTTGGAGATGGAAGGTGTACGAGCGACAGCCCTACATCAGGCTTAATCTTCTTGAGGCCATGAAACTAGCCTGTGATGACATTGGCGAGGAGATGTGTCAGGGCTGGGTATGGCACACTAGGGTTTTTTTCCCCCATTGCCTGGTAAGGGCAAATATAGTGTGTGATGTGGATGAAGTGCTGTGGCCTGACCTAGCCCAAAGACAGGATGACGCTCAATGATCAACTGTGTAAAGTCATTTGAGGGTTTTTTTTTTAACCTTTTACAGTACATTGTAGGCTGTACACTTTCATTTGTATTTATCAATTTCAGGATTTTTTTTCACAGTACCTATTACTATAGTTTATGTTTGAATGCAGAGTAAATGCTAAATCCACTGAGTTGTGAAATCTTTTTTTCTTTACTTTTGGAGATGCAAAATGCATATGCTATACTTTATTGTAACCAATAAACATTTCTCCATGAGCAACATGCCTTGACCACTACGTTTTCAATTTTTTTGGTGTAGTGTTTAATGACTGCTCAGCAGTTTTTCTATTTTGACCGATTCATGCAAGATCTGACAACATTGTTCGGTTTTGAGCACATGTAAAACTATTTTGAGGCGATGGTATGGTTTTGCAAAAAGAATCAGAGGTTTTGTGAATGTAGTTTGAGAAAAGAGTTTTGTGTTTAGAATTCTGAGAAAAGGACAGGAGGATTCAAAAAATGTGTTTTAACAATTGTGAAAAATTGTAATAGCTCTGCTTGCTATGAAGGGGATAGCTTCATATCAAGCTAGGTATCAATATACTGTAGGTACATACAGTATTCCCTTCATTATATCTTTGAGCATAAAAAGTCTATTTGATTGGTCACCATTTATACAGCAGGCGTTTTTCCAGTGGAAAATTATAAATACAAGGTAATTACATGAGAATAAATCTGATTCTGCAGCGTATATGTTTATCTACATGATGAATAAATGTGAGTGGAAATATTTGACCTGTAGGGGGCGATATTGTTCAACAGGTCACAAAGAGGAAGAAAATTAACCTGCTATGTGAAACACAAGTCAGTCATTAGCTGCCAAATAATTGTTCAAAAATTTTTTTTTACAAGGACAACATATTGATAGTGTAATTATATATTATATATAATTCTGCCAAACAATTGCTAAATCTACACACTACTGTGCAAAAGCCTTTGGCATAGGCAAACAAATGATGCAAAACAAAGATGTTAAAAACAAACAAACAAACAAACAAACAAACAAAAAACAGGAACTTGAGTAAGTTTAACTGAGCAGCTCAAAGAATCTGCAACACGTCTCCTGGAGAATCTGACTGTCACATTTACTTCTGTTTCTGCAGACAATCCCAAACAGTCCTCATTATGTTTTTGTCTGAAAAGTGGTGTATATGTTGCTATGTCTTTACTGACATACAAACATTTTTCTGTGACAATTTTTTTTTGAAAAGTAATGTTCAGCTGTTTTGCCTCATTAATGCAGAACTCATAATGGAAACATTGATACCAGATGTTGTATGAACAAAATTAGGGCACCTGAGAGTTTTGCACAGTATTGCACATATTTAAAAATCCTGACAAAAGGAACTGATAAATGTTTTTATTAAAGCAAAGTTCTCAATTCAGTTCACATAAGAACAGAAGATATGAAATTACACAAGAAGCTAATTTGCAAACTGTCATTACACACTAATACTGAAAAACAATTACACATAAAGAAACTGCTGAAATTATTAATGTTATCAGTAGGTCACAGATGTGAAAAAGACAGAAGTGAAAACAAGAAAAAAGTAAACTAATTTAAGTTATTTATTTAAAATATCAGGCAAAGCTAGCTAGCAAACATTATCAATTGTCTTGTCGGCACCCAATGATGTTTCCATGAGGTGCTTCCGGACTTCAGCTTCCACACTGCACCACATTCCCCAACAGCCCCTGCACTTCATCACATGTCCATCACTTGACAGATTGTTCTAATGGATGGAGCGGATTTCCTACTTTATCTGCAGGCCCAGAGCAGACAGATTTGGGGAGAACAGGCAGAGCCTGACCAGCTCGAGGCCCACCTGGATCAGCTCTGGACTGGGCTCCCCAAATCATTTTTTTTTGGCATGACCAGAATGTTGGTGGAGGTCATGTGGGACTAAGTGCTCCCAACTGCTGCTAAGAGAAGAATAGGGGAGGAGGACAAACCCATGGAAGTTAATTTGGAGGCTTGGTGGCTAAGAGGGTGAAAAGGGAAAGGCTCAGGACAGAGACCAACAGTCCAGTCCCTCACACCGTGCCCATGCATGTGGCGGTCTCCAATGCCATGCCCATGTGAGAGACTGAGAGGGTGCCCTTCAATGATGTGCCCATGCTGGGAACCGATGGAGTGGTCTTCAATGCCATACCCTGACAGGGTAGTCTCCAATGCCATGCCCATGCCAGAGACTGGCAAGGCAGTCTCCAATGCCATGCCCATTCTGGCGACCTACATGGCAGTCTCCAGTACCGTGCACAAGCCGGAGATCAACAAGGTGGTTTCCAGTGCCATGCCCATGGTGGGGACTGATGGAGTGGTCTTCAATGCCAGACCCATGACAGAGACTGACCGGGAGGTTTTCAATGCCATGCCCATGCTGGGGACTGATGGAGTAGTCTTCAATGCCATGCCCATGCCAGAGACTGACAGGGCAGTCTTCAATGCCACGCCCATTCTGGCGACCTACATGACAGTCTCCAATACTATACGCATACCAGAGATCAACAAGGCGGTCTCCAATACAATGCCCATGCCAGAGACTGAGAGGGCAGCCTCTGATGCCAAGCCTAAGCTAGAGGCCAATGTGACAGCTCCTGATATCAGATGGTGTTTCTGTACGGTGCTTCAAGACTTTAACTCCTACACTGCATTACGTTTCCTAGCAGCCCCTACACTTTGTCATGTGTCCCTGATTATGCACACCTGCACCAGTGTTTGGTAAAAGATAAGGCTGTAGAGCAGAATGCCAAAATGTTTTGACCTCTCGATCCACATGGGTGTTAGTGCGTGAATGCTTGTGGGTTTCTTGTCTAAAAAAAATCAGATCTGAAAAAGAAATTTTATGTACATTTGGCCAAAGAATGAAGTATTCCAAGAGAAAAGTAGACACTTTCAGAGAAGTGGAACTCTCTGTCACATTTAGTCAATCATGTGTCTTCACCAGAGGGGAACTTCAGGGCCTTCTAGTCCTTCAGGGAAGGCCCAAACATATCAGCATTTCAAATGTGATATTTAATTTATTGCATTCTTTAATTTCTTTCATTATTTAATTGCTTTCATTCTTTCATAATTTCATTATAATTATTCTCTTCTAATTCTAATTTGGCCTCATTTTCTATCAAATTTGCTTCAGAAATGAAAGGGTTACCATCCTGAAAACATTAAGAAAGAGTAATTTACTCAGATTTGTTTGTTTGTTGTCTCTAAGCTGAGAAGAGTTTCGAACTGGCTCACTCATTGGTTAGGACTTCACTGCCGGGATAGAAGGCCATAGCAGTGTATGTTTATGTAGGAAGTGACAGATGAATTAACCAAAAATGTATCACCCACGCGAGCTTAACTGCGAGTTGGCGCCGTCAACACAGCAGTGAAGTCACCTTCCAGCCGGTGTAGCATTCATCAGTAGTGTTAGTGAATGTTAATAAAGCGGTCAAGCCACTGCTATCAAGAGCAAGTAGCACAGGCTAACGACCGAGAAACTAAGATTTCTGTCTCCAGACTCTTCTTCCACGCACGCATACTTGCTACAGTATTTTTCACTCAGACTTAAGTATTCATTTCCCTGTGTAATTTACTTAGTTACTTTTAAAATCAAAATCGACAGCTACACACAACGGAGCGACCTGACAGCTTGCCACTAATCCCTTACAAAATCTTTTGCCCTGTTGCTTTTTTGGTGTGTCTATCTAAGTTTTGGCTGAACTCAAGTCCCAGCTCTAATAGTAACGATTTGCTACTGGTCTTTACTCACGTTCATGAAAGAAATGAAGAGACTTGGAGTAGAGCTCACTGGAATCAACCATAAGTATTTTTAAGGCGTTTATATTCTACTGAAATTTCTATATATACACTCACCGTCCAGTTTAAGAAACACCTATACACCTGCACATTTATGCAGTTATCCAATCAGCCAATCACGTGGCCGCAGCAGCACAGCGCATATAATCATGCAGATCCAGATCAAGAACTTCATGTAATGTTCACACTAAAACACACAACGGAATGTAGAGTTTACACAGAATGGTGTAGCAAGCTAAAATGCCAGACATATACTAAACACTGAATGCTGAACATCATTGTAGAAAACTATTAGCTCTTAGCACACATTTTTTTTATAAGTTTGACTGCTCTGAAAGTGTCCATTTTTCCCTGGGAATGCCTGAAGCTTTGCCTTTGGCCTAATTTACATAAAATCTGTATTTCTGACTTTTTTTTTTTAATTTAGGATTCTGTTTTTTTGTTTTTCAGAATCCTAAATTGGTTTCAAGACAAATCTTACCCTGAACATGTTCATGTGAGTGGCACAGTGGTGTAGTGGTTAGCACGGTCACCTCACAGCAAGAAGGTTCTGGGTTTAAGCCTGGCAGCCGACGGGGTCCTTTCTGTGTGGAGTTTGTGTGTTCTCCCCATGTCTGTGTGGATTTCCTCCACAGTTCAAAGACATGCAGTTAGGTTAACATGGAGCAGTCTTGGGCTGAAGTGCCCTTGAGCAAGGCACCGAACCCCCAACTGCTTCCTGGGTGCTGTAGTATAGCTGCCCACTGCTCTGGGTATATGTGTGTGCTCATTGCTCACTTGTGTGTGTGTGTGTTCACTGCTTCAGATGGGTTAAATGCAGAGGAAGAATTTCACTGTGCTTAATAATAATAATAATAATAATAATAATAAGAAGAAGAAGAAGCAGAAGTTCAATTTATATAGCGCCTTTCTCAAAACCCAAGGTCACTTTACAAATTATAGGGAAGAAAAAAGTACACCAAATAAAGCCGCTGCGATGGCACCGGGCAACATCACTCAGGATGTCATTCCAATGGTGTAGCAGCCACAGTCCCACCAAAAGGCACACAAAAACAAGTCCCACAACGCCAGCACAGCTGCCGCGATGGCACCGGGCACCATCACTCGGAACACCACGCCATGAATCCACAAAGCGAGCACAGACGCACTGCCACACAGGGCGCCGGTATGTCCCAAACCACCAGCACAGCCGCCACAACGCCACCGGGCAACATCGCTCAGAACATCACGCCAAGCACTAAAGCCCTGCTGCACAGAGCGCTGGACAACCATGATGTTAAAATGAGCGACGAGCTCACTGCAGTCCATAGCTAGGAGCACAGGCATCATCCACGGCAAACCAAGGCCTGGAGGGAACCGATGTCCAAAACTGGGTCCGGAGCTACACCACGACTGGCAGACAAAAAACACTCAAACAAAAACAAACATCAAACTACCCAAACACAAAAAAGAAAAACAAAAGAGAAAATCAAATAAAAATAAAAATACAAAGCTCCGGTGAGAAGCGGCAGCCAGCATGCACATGGCGTACTCTCAACTGGAAACGGAAATGAACGTGCATGTGACAAATAAAGGCTTCTTTTTCAAAGCAAAGAAAAACACTGGCAGAAATATTTATTTATTAAAAGTACCACAGACGATAAAAATATTTAATATATGTATAATTCAAATATATGAAACTCATACTCAAATATCTTTGTCTGCTTCCAACCTCCATAGGAAACCCTGTGTTCTGACCCAGCCATGGCCTCCTGTTTTTCTCCATCACGCACCTCTGTCTATCTGAGCTCCTCTCGTCTGTTCTCCTTACAGTCCATCTCCAGACCCTCATTTTCTCCAGGCAGGTTTTTTTGACAGGATGAGTGCTGCCTGAGCTGAACCGTCAGCCAAAAGTCAGTAGCTGATGTAAATAATATGCACTCGGTGTTCCCTCCTGTCACTTTCTATAAGGGATTTTCTATCCTCTATTCAAGTCCAAACATTTTTTTTTTTCAGTTTTCAAATGGAAACTAGATCTACAGCTAAACCGTGTGCCTGCACCCCTAACACCCTATAACGTATACAGGACTTTGTTTTGGTTACAGATAAAATCACAAATGAAAGTGTGCGCGCGTGCGTGTGTGTGTGGGATGTGGGGGTTGCAAGGAGATCTTGGGGGTCTGTTGTCTTTCTGCAGAATTTTCTCCCCATACGGCACCCAGGGGAAGAAAGAGGAAGTGATAGCGTCTACATAGAATGGTGATGTTCCAAAACACTTCCACAGAATAACCTATCTATACGATTCATTCCTCCCTTATCTGTGCTTTGACGCTCTCTTTTTCAAAGTTACGAGTTAAGATTTAGTTGAACAGTGTTCTCCAAATTCAAGTTATGTTTCAAAAAAACCCATTCAAAACTATTCCCAAGGTGTGTGTGTGTGTTTTGTTTTTTTTACCAGGTTGAATGGAGTCATGGAATTAAAAGCACAGAGCTACAACACAGAGCTTGGATGTCTGGAGGTGTTATTTAAGTAAAGACATTTTTTTTAAAAATGAGTATTTTGCCTTCTGAGCACTAAACCAGTAATTTTGGTTGAGTGGATTTGAGCCAGGCTTGGAACTTAATTTCTGGATTTGGATTTTAAGTGCAATTTATCTGTTTAAAGGTTTAACTAATCCATTTTTATTCCCTTGGGTGTTTTTTGTACCAGCTTCATACTTGTCTGGCACCTTCTTAGTCTGTCGAATTCTCTCCCTGTGTCTGTCTGTCTCCCCTCGCGCTTTCTCTTAGTGTTTCTCATTAGCGATGGCTCTTTTGGTATCTGCTGGGAGGCACAGCGTGGATGTTTTTTTGTGTGTGTGCGTGTGTGTGTGGGAGAGGTGGTGAGTGCCAGACATATGGAGTTGATCAGCAGGCTGGGTGCTGATGTTTTCTTTGGGAATGCTGACAGACTGACAGGCAAACTAGTGCGATCCAGTGACACAAATTCTTACTTGGGCTCTGCTGAACAACCAGAAGAAGAGAGTGAACAGAAGAGAAGGAAAAAAAAGAAGAAGACAAAAAAGGAGAAAAAAGACATTTATTGTGACTGCCCCTTTTTTCCTCTCTTGCTGAGGCTGCTCTCTCTCTCTCTCTCTCTCTCACTCACTCTACTCTTCTCATTCCCTCTCTACTTCACCCCAGGACACGCACACATTGACTCTGCGTCTCTCGTGGAACTTTTTCACCCCACTCTCTCTCTCTCATTTGAAATGATTTTGAAAGGGAGGGAAGTATTTGAAGGCTTGCTGAGATGCAGAAACTCCCCAGACGCCTGAGACTGGAGCGGTGAGAGGAGAGGATTTGCCCTGCTGCACACTGACCATTCAACTAAATTATTGCAAGATAAAGAAAGAACAAGGGGCCACAGGGAGAGGAGGTGTGCAGCAGACTGATAGAACTAATTGTCCTTTACTGGAAATCACTTTCACTTGGCATTTCCACCTTCCTGCAGCGTAGATGTCATGGCTGCTCTGGGGTTTTCAGTCACTGTGTGGTTCTCGCTGGTGATCTGGATCCTGCTGTGGACAAGTGGATCCAGCGTTCCAGCTCAGACCCGCCGCAACATCACAGAGAGCGCAGAGAAAAAAGTAGAACGTCTGGGCCAGACTTTCAGGCATAACGTGCGTCTTCTGCGTGAGCGTGGCAGCCGCCTTGAACTTGTCTTCCTTGTAGATGAGTCCTCCAGTGTGGGAGCGACCAACTTCAGGAGTGAGCTGCACTTTGTGCGGAAGATGCTCTCAGATTTCCCAGTGGCACCTGAGGCCACGCGGGTCGCCCTAGTCACCTTCAGCTCAAAGAATCATGTGCTGACCAGAGTGGACTACATCTCAGCACCCAAAGCTCACCAACACAAGTGCTCACTTTTTAATAAGAAGATTCCTGCCATCACATATCGAGGAGGAGGCACATATACCAGGGGAGCCTTTCAGCGAGCAGGGGTAAGTGTGTATGGACTTGTTCAAAGTGTGTGCATGAGAGAAGTAAAGAAAGAGATAAGTGCCCTTTTCCCATGAAGACACCACCGATTTTACAGAATGAACACGTGAGCTAAACTTGCCTTCACAGTTTTAGTGTCTGACTGTCATCATGGTCAAAGGGTTCACAAGGAAGTCAGGAAAAGATGGAAATATAACGCGAGGAAGAGAGAATGGAAAAGGGTTTGGTACTGTTCATAAGGAAAAAGACAAATGACCCAGCGTGGGTTAGAAATGACTTATTATAGGTAATGCAGTTCACAGATGTAATAATGATAATGAACAAACCAGCTTTCTATCTTATCTTTTTCCCCATTCACATATCCATATGCTCAATAATGAATCAGCTCACTGTCCCTGAACGGCCTCAACATATTGCACATAAGAAAAATGAGCTATCACCGCAGCCATTAAACAGAGATGAAGAGGATATGGAGTGTGAAAGTGATTAATTCCTCTAATGCATAGGGTGAAAGTGCAAAGTTGTGTAATGCTGATATGGCCCGACTCCTCCTCTCATCCTTCACTTCACTCCCTTAACTTTCACTGAGTTCATGGATAGAGTGATAACAGAGTAAACACACTGAACTGGAGAGGCTGTGCGAGTCCAGAGTGAAGCAAGACCACAGGAGACATGCTGACTCTTTGCATGCTCAAGTCAACATCCAGCTACACTGTCATGTCATGTTATATTGCACTGTGTTATATTTCTTACTCTATTACTTTGTGTTGGAGATACAGTGAGATCAGTGAGACACACACTTATAGGTTTTGAAAAAGACAGACCATTTTAACAGTGAAACATACTAAAGGTCAAAACCTTGCTCAAGTCAACCAATAAATCATGTAGAGTTGTATTGATTAAAGAGACAGTTTGTAATGTCTAGAGCCCTCTAATGCCTGCTAATGGAATTACAATTGCAAAAAAAAAGACATGCATTTCTCTTCCACTGGGATTAAAACAGCAAAGTCGACACCTTAATCTACCCCCGTCCACCTTGTATCATTTACAGAAATGTTTTCTCATAGCTCCAGTAGGAATACAAACCATCAGATTTATGTGTTGTGATAATCGTGATGTTGCTTCTGGTGATGTAATTGATGACATAGTGATATTGTGATGCCACTAATCACACTACCTCAGTGTAAAGCAACCAGCAGCAAACTCAAAACAACAAGCAAACATCGGCTGATACATTGGGACCATCGTATCCGTAGGCGATATGTTCCAAGAGCTAATGTAGATAGCCGAAACCATGGATAGGAGCGAAACATGCTGTATATAAAACTTGTATTTTATGTAAATACATACCTATGATCAAGGTCCTTTATGAACTACACACAATATGACATTAACAGTAACTAATAATAAAACAGTTATAATAATATACAGTGTCTTGCAAAACTATTCATTCCCCTTGGTGTTTGTCCTGTTTTGCCACATTACAAGTTGGAATTAAAATGGATTTTTGGAGGATTAGCACTATTTAATTTACACATCATGCCTACCACTTTAAATGTACGCTTTAACAGTATGTTTAGGGTCACTGTCCTGCTGGAACGTGAACCTTCATCCCAGTCTCAAACCTCTGGCCGACTCAAACAGGTTTTCCTCCAGAATTGCCCTGCATTTAGTGCCATCCATCTTTCCTTCAGTCCTGACCAGCTTTCCTGTCCCTGCAGATGAAAAACATCCCCACAGCATGATGCTGCCACCACCATGTTTCACTGTAAGAATGGTGTTCTCAGGGTGTTGGGAATTGTTGGATTTGCACATCCCATGATGGTCAAAAAGTTCAATTTTAGTCTCAACTGACCAGAGAATCTTCTTCCATGTGTTTGGGGAGTCTGCCACATGCTGTTGGGCAAACTCTATGAGATATTCAAAGTTTGGGACATTTTTTATAACCCAACCCTGAGCTAGAATTTTGTCTCTGACCTGTTTGGAGTGCTCCTTGGTTTTCATGTTTGCTCTGTAGTGTTGCAGAGTCAGGATCCTTCCAGAACAGGTTGATTTATATCATGTGACAGATCATGTGACTCTTTGATTGCACACAGGTGGATCTTAATTGACTATGTGGCTTATGAAGTAAAATGGTTGGACCGGCTCTTATTTAGGGGTTTCATACAAAAGGGGGTGAATACCTATGCACACTCCAGATTTCTGTCTTGTTTTTTCATCTTATTGTTTGTGTCACAATAAAACAACAATTTGCACCTTTAAAGTGGTAGGGATTTTGTGTAAATCAAATGGTGCTAACCCTCCAAAAATCCATTTTAATTCCAACTTGTAATGTGACAAAACAAGCTGTAATGAAAGTGCAGAAACCTTTTATTTACACAGGATAGTCAAAGCAACAAAAAACACCATGCATGAAAACATGACAGTAGAAGTGAGGAACATAATGAGCATCAATATGATAAAATAAAAACAAACGCAAGACAAACTAACAGAAGCCAGGGTTTGAATAAGGTGAGTAATAAGTGTCCAAAGTAAAGTGGTTATGCGGGAATTGTAGTTCGAGGGTTCATGCTTGTATGCTTGAGTGAGTGGATACAGTGGCCCCGCTGGATAAGCAAAAAATGTCATACATAGCCTTTGCTTGAACAACACAAATGTTCAGAAACAGGAAGAGAACTCTCTCAACACAGATGTGATGTAGCTCGACTTGTGTCATGTTGCTAACTAGTGAATGCCTCAGCTTGGGCTTTTCACAACAATGAACTTGCCACTTCATGAGTTATACATCACATCTCACATGGTTAGCGATCTGTAGCATTCCGTTAAGTACAGTCAGAGAGGAATACAAAATATCTAACATTTACGTACAGATTTTGTATGTGAAAGGGGCTTGGGAGAAATGTGAAACATTCCATGCAGGCTTGTCTATAGAACCTACTACTATACCAGGGGGTGGAGCTGAGTTCTGGGCCAGAAAAAGTAAGCATCAGCCTTGAACAGAAGAAACTGGAACGACCCATTGCATGGCAATACTCCACACCACTGTTTTTCTCTCGTATTGCTGAAATCATATCTAGCCATAGATGCTCTGACCATAGACGCTCACACGCTCTGGACAAACTGGACCTTTAATCGATACCATTGTTAGTAAGACAGTTAATGAACTTCCTTTGGAGAAAAAGCTCATCTTTTAATTATCATTTTCCTAAAATGACTTAATTGCCCTCATCTCCATGACGAAAGTTTCCTCTGACTCCATTCTGGTACTCTTACCCCAGCTCTGAAGCCTTTTATGGGAATGACTAGAGTCATATCTGTTTGTGCTTTTTAGGCCTAAACCTGTGATTCATTTTAAGTTAATTCTTGGATTCAGACAAGAGACAGAGATAACAAATAGTTTCCTATTTCTAATAAATGACCTATTTTCCTTTTCTCTGACACGTACATATGACTTTGCACATCTGGGTTGAGCAAGAGGTTTGAAACCAAACTCCACATATGATTTATAGCTCTCTCTGTGTAGACTTGTAGGCCTTCAGCTTTAATTCAAGGGGTTTAAGAAAAATATTGCATTAACCATTTAGAAATTACAGTCATTTTTTACATAGACCCTCCATTTTCACAGGCTTAAATGTAATTGGACAAAGTAGCATAACTGTAAATATAAGCATTATTTTTATTTAGGCATTTAGCAATTCACCCAATTCACGATTCGGTTCAATTCAAGACATTTTTGAAAAAAAAAATTAAAATGATGAATTTTATTTTTAAAATGCAACATTTATTTTCCTATTCTTTATCAGCTTAAATATTTCTTTTGCTAAATTAAACAAACCCTTTCAACAATAATTATTTACAAACATTTGTGAAAGTTGGCTTAAAATATAATAGTCTATTAACTAAAATATCCCTTTATTACAAATGAAAAAAGGTAATAACAGGTCTTAACAATTTATGAACATTTGTGAAGGCTGTAGTCAGGTTTAAACATAAAACAACTACCTCTATTTGCTTCTCTTTTTTTTTCGCTTTCAGCAGTCTGCAGAACTAGCTCCAGTTTCTTGCTGAATCTGTTTGTACAATCAATCTCACAACATCGCTTTCCCATTTTAGATCTCTGTGTGTGTGTGTGTGTGTGGCACTCATAGTGTCCTCCTTCTACCTATGGTGATGTCATGTGCATACCCTCTATGGTACATTATTGTGTCCTCTGCTGTATAAACAGCTAGAAAAAATTAAGAGATTATGCAGCCTGATAATAATTACAGTTTGTCTTTCATTTCCTCAATTAGAATAGTCAGAAATTTGTACCGTGATTTATCATCACATGTTATATTGTTTTCTTCTATCCACATTCACTGGATATGAGCAATCACACACTGATTGGCTACTCTACTACTGGGATATCAGCTCATATACTGTGAGGAGAGAAAAACAAAATGGCGGCGCACATCAAGTCAGATATATCACTTTATCAAAGTATTTAAAAGAAACAGAAATAGCTGAAAGAATATAGTCCCCCCCCAATATTTCCTGTTCCACACTTCAGCCTAGCTGGTGGCAGTAATGCACCTTTAAGTCGGTTTGCCATTCTGCCAAAAAACCCTAAAGAAGAAGAAAATTGCAGAGCATGTTGCTGGATCAATCCAGGATGAAATAAGAACTCTATTCAAAAACAAAACCCCGAAAATGCAAAAAAAAAAAAAAAGGCAACAAAATATGGAATAAAAGTACTTTATGATCAGAACATATCTTTTAAAAAAAATTTCAAGAATTATTGCATTTTTCAAATTGCTGTCATTTCGCCAACCTGTTTACATTCTAAGTAGAAATTATTTTGTTGAACATTTTGTATAAAGTTTTTATTTATCGAATTTGCAAAAAATAAAAATGCTCAGTTTCTCAAAATCCAGTGAACATGGCTAGAATAAAACAGTTACTCCACTCAATCTCATCATACATGGCTTATAGCCAACTTGGTGCTATGCAAGTTCGTGGAATAACTGTTAAATATGCCAATGTTCACTACTTGGACACAAATCCTTTGCAGTCAATGACCACCTGAATTCTGGAACCCATGGCCACCACCAAATGTTGAGTTTCCTCCTTGAGATGCTTTATGTTGGCTGACTACCATTTAAGAACATTCCATTTCTTTTCCTTAATAAGCTTTTGGCTTGCTTTCATAGTATGTTTTGGGCTGTTATGCATCTGTACTGGGACACACCGTCCTATCAGTTTTGAAGCATTTGACTGAATCAGAGCAGAAAATATAGCTCTATAAACTTCAGAATTCACCCTCCTACTTCTATCAGCAGTGCCATCATCAATAAACGCCAATGACCCAGTTCCATTGACAGCCATACATGTCCATGTCATAGCACTGCCTCCACCATGTTTGATTGATGATGTGCTTTGGATTATGAGTCCTGCCTTTCCTTCTCCAGTCTTCTCTTCCTATCATTCTGGTACAAGTTAATTTTGGTTTCATCTGTCCAAAGAATCTTGTTCCAGAACTGAGCATGCTTTCTAGGCCAGATTATACTTTCCTTTCTTTTCTTGAGTGTTACCAGTGATGTGCATATTGAGGTAAACCCTATGCATTTACATTCATGAAAGCATGTCTTGATTGTAGACTTTGGCAATAATAGGCCTACCTCCTCGAGTGTGTTCTTGACTTGACTAGATGTTGTGAAGGGGTTTTTCTTCACCAAGGAAAAAATTCTAATAGTTACTCACTTTAGTTGGCTTCTGTGATCTTCCAGGTATTTTGGTGTTGCTGAGCTCACCAGTGCGTTCCTTCTTTTTAAGAATGTACCAAATTGTTGATTTTCCCACTCTAAGTTTCTGCCATCACTCTGATTGGTGTCTTTTTTTTTCAGCCTAATGATGGCTTCATTCACTTGCATTGACACCTCTTTGGACCACATATTGAGCGCTCACATGAACAGTTGCCAAATGCAAATTCAGCACTGGGAATCAACTCCAGACCGTTTACCTCCTTAACTTAAAATAGTAATGAGGAAACAGACCACACCTGGCCATGAAAGTGCTCATTAGTCAAACATCCAATTACTTTTGAGCCTGTGAAAATGGAAGGACTATGGAAAAATGGCTATACTTTCCAAATGGCTAATGTAATATTTGTTAAAACCCTGAATTAAAGCTGAAAACACTTCAATCACTTCTTGAGTGCTTCATTTCAAATCCTATGTGGCGGTGTCAAAAAAGTCAAAGTCCCTCCCGTGACAGGACCTGGTCTTCCCAGGCAGTCTCTTGTCTTAGTACTAACCAGGCCATTAAGGTGCATTGGGCAGCACCAATCTCTGTTTCTATAGCCTTCAGCCTCTCATTATATATAGCTAGGGTTACAGTAGGGTGGCTGGTCCTCTGGTAACTGCAAGAGTTTGGACTCCTTACTCACATCTGTATTGCAGCATGCCTCACCAGTAGGTACCATTTTATGACTGTCTTTATGACTGTCTGTATGACCCAACTGTGAGTAGAACTCATGATCTCCCGGTCAAGAGGTGGACATGTTAATCACTAGGCCAACTCATAGCATTATGGTGGTGTACAGAGACAACATTATGAAAATTGTGCCATTGCCTGAATACTTATAGACCTGTCTGTATATTTAGTATATATAAAAATAGCCATTGGTAGAGATGAAAGTGGAGCAAAGAAAAAAAACAACCCTGAAACATGGGGGGGGGCAACGTCCCCCAAAAATATTTTAATAACACGCAAAACCCTGCATTCTAGTGCATTTTAGTACTTATTTTCACTTAAACAAGTTATAACTTTTAAGCCTTTTTCTTTCATGTACATTAATGATTAACATGTCAAAAATATCAAATTTAATTCCCCTAGTTAATGAGTAATTTTCAGGAATGCATTTAGAAAACGCGGTGATTTTCCTGGCTACACAGTTCATTACTTTGAAAAAAATACAGACAGTTGAAGGTAAACTCAGCAAAATCCCAAAATAGTACTGTTAAAAAGTAAAGGTCTGTTAGAGTTTCTAAAGCTTCCAGGTTTCAGTGTTGGAGACATTGAGCCTCGTTTATCAACCTTTTAGTCGAGTTGTGCGTTTGCATAAGCTAAAGTGAACTAAAAATTTCCAATTCATATTTATGCGAGTTGAAGCCAATTGTTTACATTAGTTCATATAATCTGTAAATTCACACCAATGAATACCAAATTTCTCATATAAAATCAGGTGTGTGTGTGTCACACACTGACTGGCAGCCTGAGTACATTATGTAACAAAAAATAATGTACCATTGCTAGTTTTAGGTAGCTAAGAAACTGGCTCTTCCATTATTGCTGTTTCTTCCATGTTTTCTTGATGTGTTCTAGACGGAGGAAAGTTTTGCTTGTTTTGACATGGCGAATTACTAACACAATAGAAAATACTTGTAATTCACGACTAAAAAGACTGCAGCTACACTGGCAGCTTGAAAATGCTTTCTAGTGTGATTGTGTTGCGCTTGCGCAAAACGGTGTCAGGCCTGTGTGCCTTAGCATGCGAGCCTAACGAGCTCCGGCATGCGCGCCGTTAACAAAGAACGTCTGTCTTTAGTCAATGAACTGTGTTTGGGCTATTTAAGAACCGCGCCCATGCAAAGACGATGCGAAGTATTACACCGCGTCTAGGAACGCGAAAAATCCAAAAAATACATTTCTCCATTCGGAAAACCAGAGATTTTCAAGAGTTTCGTCAAATATCCAGATTTCCAGGTCATTAGCGGAAAAATCTGGAGGAAAATCTAAAAATCCAGAATTCTGGGAAAAACCAGAACACTTTCATGACTACATCGGTCAAGTAAATGACCAAAAGAGGAGTATTTCTGTTTCTACACACTCTGAATAGTGCAGGGACTTGGATATTGATCCTGACCTTAATACTGTTAGGGGTGGTGAGATTAGGATCCAGAAGCAGAACACACAGGCAGTAACCCAATAAATAATGAGATTTAATCCAGGGAAAGGGCGTGGCAAAAAAGGTAAACAAATGGCAAAAATAGTCCAGGTGCAAAGAGACGAAAAACTTGACAAAAACACTAGAGCAAAAAAACAAACAAGAAAAAACCTAAGTGCAAAAACCATGAACTAGGAAAAAACCCTTAGTGCAAAAACCATGAACTAGAAAAATTTCTTGAGCAAAACCCATGAAACACAATAAAGGCACAGAAACAGCTAGAATAGCAAAACAAGGCCAGGCTAGATGGAATTCCCGTCCCGGATCCGGATTAGCGCTGACCTGGGAGATAAGTAATCTCCGGAGTGGAAATCCGGGGCGGAGCATGACAAATACAGATTGATTCTGTTTGACAGTGTTCACTATAACCACCAGACTTTATAAACCATTTGTTTGCTGTTTTAAAGGTAGACTGCCTTTCAGATTTTTCAAGTGTAGGTCATAAAAATAATTTTCCCTGACACCCAATTATTTTTGTTTAGTGGACTGAAAGCTACTGAATTCGAATCAGACTTCCAACTTTATTAGTTTTTTAAATTATTTTTAAATAGAACAATTAATGAATTGAGGGCCACGTGGCCCTAAATTCTCCGCTATTTTTTCCTGCTTCACCATGACCTAATTCAAGATACTACATCATGCATCATGTGGTAGGCTTTCCCCTTTCATGCAAGGCATTGTGGGATACAAATTTGAAACAGGAGGGAAAAATGGAAGATGTGAGTGTGTGAATGAAATGTTAAAGACCGACTACAGTAACGGAAAAGGCATTATGTTGCAAAGGAAAGGAAACGCAGGACCAAACTAATAAATATCGGCGGTCAGCGAGCACCTTGGTGTGATCAGCTGTTCGTTTAGCGACAGAATGATGTAATTGTCAGTGCACAGTCAAGGTAAACCTGCGCATGCACTCACGGACTTCCTCTGTCTGCTTGACTGCGCGAAGTGAGTGATTTCATGCACATTATTTGCTAGGGAATCCCCTCAAATTAAATAACTTCCCAGCCACAGAATGGCCTGATATTTTGTGAGATGTTACAGAAGTAAACATACATTACAATGACTAAATTTCAGAGGGAACTAAATTTCACCAATTTTATGAAATCGAAAGGCCGTCTCGCTTTAATATATTTGAGGAATTACTCTATACAATGGCTCTAAAAGTGAGATCCAGAGACCCCCAGTGGTCTGTTAAGTATAGATATGGTCTTTATTTTTCCAGGGATAATAGCAACCTATCATTACCAATATTAATATATTTATAAATAAGTTCTTATAGTTACATGGCTACTTGAGTAGTTACTGGAATTGAATGGATTTAAACCAACCCTCACTCTCACTCACTCATGTTCAGTAAGCTGGTCAGGGGCACAGTGGATCTGGAGCCTATCCCAGGAATACTGGGTATTAATAGGCAAAAACAAACAACAACAACAAACATTTATACACATTTAAATAATGAATCAAATGTTGAAATGTTGAGTAAGTCTACTGAAATTTTAGAGCTTTGATTTAAAAGGGTTGGTGCGGTATGGTGGTGTAGTGGTTAGCACTGTTGCCTCACAGCAAGAAGGTTCTGGGTTTGAGCCCAGTGGCTGATGGGGGCCTTTCTGTGTGGAGTTTGCATGTTCTCCCTGTGTCTACATGGGTTTGCTCCGGTTTCCTCCCAAAGACATGCAGTTAGGCTAATTGGCTACTTTAAATTGTGTGTGTGTGTGTGTGTGTGTGTGTGTGTGTGTGTGTGTGTGTGTGTGTGTGTGTGTGTGTGTGTGTGTGAATGGTTGTTCCCCAAGCCCAGAAATGGGAAGGTTGTGGCAGGAAGGGCATCCAGTGTAAAACTGTGCTCCAATTAATATGACATGTGGATCAGTAGGGTCCACATGGACCCCAACTTGGCAATAGTGCTGGACAAGGAAGAAGAAAAGTTAAAAGGGTCCCTGAATGCAAAGTGATTGCGAATCCCTGCTATATACATACTATTAGAAATGTTATGGTTAATGGGTTCTTCATTGATCTTATCTAAAACATTTCAGAAAGTGTTTCTCGATTGGCAAGAATTCAAAGTAGGACCTTTTTAAGAAGGTAAAAACCCTTAATTATCCAAAGAACCCCTAAAGAACCTCATAAGTGTGTAAAGAATTTTTTTAAACAGTAAGCATCTCAAAACTTCAACCTTTTTTAAAAAATCTGATATCCTGCGGTTTGTATAAGCACTGAGCCGAGATGAATATAGCTCCACGGTTCTCTGTGATGGTGGGATAAAGGTTAAAGTTGGTGGAATGGATGATGGAATGAAAGTCCCAGCGATTACAAAATTCCACATAGTCAGCTCTTTAAGGTCTTGTGCACTATTTCCTAAACTGTTTAAACGGGGAACTTTTTTCTTTTAAAGCAGTCAGGTTCTTTCCTCTCTGATGATTTGCTCTTTGTATGATTTGCCAGCTTTCTACAGATTACTGTTCCCTGCCAGAGTCTCTAGTCTTTCCCCCAGAGAGAACCAGAGCCAAAACAACTTCATGCTCCCCCCTCTGTCTGGATGTGTGTCTGAATTCTTTCCTATGTTCTCCAGATTCTTCACCTGGCCACTTTTCTGATTAAGGCCAAGAAGATGTATAATAGGTTGATGTTGAATGGGTTTAGACTTAAGCATTAAAAATGAAGGCTTTCTGCCAAATCAGGGATTTTGGAAGGCTTGTTGTACAGACAGTGATTGTAGCCTGAGTGAAGACGATTTTTGGAATTACAACTAATATTTATAGCAGGAAACCCTGTTTGTGGGTCTCACATACATGTACATACAAATGAGAGCAGCTGAGTCTCCTCAGACTGTATGCAACGGACAGGCTTGTTCGTTTTTTGTTTTGTTTTTCATTCTGTGTGGGCAGGACAAGTTTTGTGGGGGAGGGATGAAAAAGATTCTTGCATAATAATACTGTCGTTCTCTTGAAAACCTCCTTTCCCAGCAGAAATTCCAGTGAGAGGTGTTTTGAGTGCCACTGACCCTTCCGACATGGTTTTTGAACCCTGGACTGTGGGAGAAAGATGGATGTAAACAGATCAGCAAGTCCTAATTTCACTTACTAGCTGTGCAAAACCATCTGTCAATAAGACTCTTTCTACACTGAGGCTCTGATTTACTGAGATCCAAATTAATGAACACTAATTTGCATGTGCAGGGGGTTAAATTGCATATGTAAAAAGTGAGTGTGATGGAAAGAATAATTGGGTGATTGATAGCGCTTCCAAAGTAGGCACAGAAAATAATACGTAAATGAGGTCTTTGTGTAACCGTGAGTTGGCCTAGTCATTAGCGTGTCTGCCTCTTGACCATGAGATCATGAGTTCTATTTGCAGTCAGGTCATACCAAAGACCATCATAAAAATGGTACCTACTGCCATCTGGCAAGGCATGCTGCAATACTGATGTGAGTGGGGAGTCAAATTCTTGTGGTTACCAGAGGATTAGCCCCCCACTGTAACCCTAGCTATGTAATAGGTGAGAGACTGAGGGCTACAGAAATGGAGATTGGCACCGTGCAATGCACCTTAAGGGCCTGGTTTAGTACTGGGATGGGAGACTGCCTGGGAAGACCAGATCTTGGCACAGGAAGGACTTTAACTTTGAGGTTTTTGTGTGTACTGTTAGTTTCAATCAAACTGAAACTGAACTTTGTTACGTGTCAAAAATTGTACAATCCAATCTAAACGAAAAACTCGAAGGCCACCAGGTAGAGTGCATACCTCCACCAAGCCACATATTATCAACATCAAAATCAAATCACTAGAACCTAGGATAATACTAAAACTGTACACCAAATATCATCCAAATCCATCCACTGCTTTTTGAGTTACATTAGGAAAAGCCAAAGGAAAAAAAATCCTGGCTCCACATACATATCCGGATTTGCATCAAAATCTAATCAATTGTTCCTTGGCCCCTGGCTCACGTTCCCTCAACATTTCATCAAAATCTGTTCACTACTTTTTGAGTTATGTTGTGAACAGACAAAGAAACAAACAAGCAAACGGAGGCGAAAACATAACCTCCTCCAATAAAGTTGGTAGAGATAATAAATGCTGCTGGTGTCAGAGATGTGAATATATATCATTGTAAGAAACTTTTTGATCATTTTACGATACTGAGGCAGAGTCTTAATATACAGTACTTTCTCATTAATCCCTAGTAAATGTTCTTCTGTCAGAAACAGACCTCAGCAAATTTAATACATGGTTTATGGATGAATTTGTTTGTGGACACAGTGTTCCCATAGAAATGGCCCAAATTACATATCTGATAATGCAAACACACAAAACAAGAAAACATATGCTATTCTGATTTTTTTTTAATGCAGTGTTCCATAAACCCCTGTTAGTTAATCACCTTGCACAGTTGTTGCAGATGTTAGCAAGTTTGCATTGTTTTTTACTAAATCCAGTCATGGCCCTGAGCATATTTTTGTTTTACTGAACAAAGAAGCATAAAAGCACAACTGAGTAATGTGTACTGGCAGATCAAAGATTTTTTTTTTATACTCGAGTAATATTTACACGCACATGCACACACAATATACATGTGCTGACAATTTTCTGCTCTGCTGTACAAGTGTAGGTCCAAAAGACTGGAAAATGCAGTGGATTTAGGAGAGATGCTTAAAAAATAAAAAGGAAAATAACTTTGTTGCATTGTTAAGGCAAAGCAGAGCAGCACGAGCCAAAAGTGTAAATTACAGAACAAATAAAAAGAAGGTAGATGAAAAGGAAAGACAAAAGGTCAGAGAATTAGGATAGGAAGACAAATGAGAAACAGCAAACAGCTCTGGTATTCCCTCCATCCCTGCTGGGATGATAAGAGAGGATAGTGTTTCTATAGCGAGACCTTGCTGCTTCCTGCACACGTGTTTGTGCTGCTATTAGGGATTGATGAGTGAGATCAATACGAAAAACGGGCCTCTCTTCCCCACAGCCAGATAAGACAGCCAGGAATTTCTTTAAAGCACCCTGAAAGTCTGAGATACGTCTGCAGACAGATAGAGATAAGACCCAGAAGCCTCTGTTGACCCCCAGTGGACTACAGTAGATCATGTACAGAGGATGAAAGAGAGGTCTGATATGTCTGTGTTGGAGTTAAGTAGTAAAAAGTGAGTTGCAGCAGGGAGAATTGTGTGCAACAGTGGTGGACCGTGACTATTAGAGCTGGGATTTGAGCTCAACCAAAATTTAGCTAGACACACCAAAAAAGCAACAGGGCAAAGGATTTTGTAAGGGATTAGTGGCAGGCTGTCAGGTCGCTCCGTTGTGTGTAGCTGTCAATGTTGATTTTAAAAGTAACTAAGTAAATTACACAGGGAAATGAATACTTAAGTCTGAGTGAAAAATACTGTATCAAGCATGCAGTGTGGAAGAAGAGTCTGGAGACAGAAATCTTAAGCCTCACTCACAACCCACCGTACGTGCTACTACGGGCGGTCTACAGTAAAAAATTTGGCAAAACCGTGCTTGAGACTTGCGCGACATTTGTGTGTGTTCAGCGCCGTAGAGGGTCGCAGACTGCCCGTGGAGACTTTTGGTCCTGCACATGCAAATTCTATGGGTCTTGCGACAAATCAAGAACGTATACACTACGTACGGGACCTGTACTCCTTTTGTACGCCTGAACCAAGTCAGCAGCGCAGCTAGTAGGGGCTTTTTGCAATGACAGTAAGACGCATGAGTGATGCATGGTCATTGTATGAGTGATGTGCCTCAGAAGTACTACACAAGTATTCCACACTTGCTATTTGTGCAGCCCGCACAACAGAAGTGCATCTCACTTTCTACCCCATGTGTGTGGTGTGCACGCAGCGCACGCGACCTGCACGCGACACAAGGGGCAAGACTCTGGGTATATATATTGGGGAGGAACCAAGGAACCGATCATGTAGCGTGTAGCATTGTAGAAGGGAAGAAGACTACCTCATTTGCTGTTTTTATTTGAGTATATGTTAATTTACCATGCAAACGTCAAATAATAAAATATGAGTATAAGGGAATAACGCATTTTATTACATTGTAAAAAATCCCAACTAAATAACCCAACAGTTTGAGCACTGAAACACACTCTGACTCTGAGCTGCTGTCCTGCTCCTACTCCTGCTGAGTGGTGGGACGGGGTGCCGGGATGTCCTTGTCCTCATCACTGAGCATGGCACAATGGCCTGACAGCAATGATGGGATTGCAATGTCCTCACTTCTGGGCGTCGTTAGCTGAAACATACATGAAAATCAGCATATATAATATTAATTACATAAGCATATAGATACTGAAATAAATGTTTAAAGCATGTGTATTTACCTGTGAAAATACCTCTGGCGGGGTGCTGTGCCTTCTGCCGGCTTGAAGGCATACTTCTTCCTGTCTGTGCAGGGCTTGCCGATGTTTCTACCATCATCATCAAATTCTTCTTCCTCCTCCCTCTCTGCTGTTTTAGGCTGGGTTACTTCACTTTTGCTCGCTTCTCCTTGGGTCCCATTTTCTTAACTTTAAAATGAAAATTTTTACATTTTTCCCACAAAATATCCAATGTTCTTCAGTCAAACGACAAATGCAGAATGCTGCAGACACGCTGGTTTTATACCCACTCTTGGCTTGCGTCACATGCAAGTTATGAGTGATTGTAACGTGCTAATCACATGCGTCACGCATGCTTCACAAGTGCGGCCCGAACTCATAGCGCAGGAAACTGGTAAAATGCAAGTCTCACACACTCCACACTCACTGAACACGCACTGATCACGTCAGACATACACTTTCCACAGGCTCATGGCGCAATTTTTACCACGCCTTGAGGAAGTCAGGCATGCAACCTGTACTTGACAAGTACTTTGCCCGCACTCCTCCCCCAAACTTTCTCCCGGGTTCACCGTGACCCTGCAGCATGGCTGCGAGCTATCAAACCCTGCAACCCGTGCGTGTTCAGAATACTTACAGCGGGTTGTGAGTGAGGCTTTAGTTTCTCAGTTGTTAGCCTGTGCTACTTGTTCTCGATAGCAGTGGCTTGACCGCTTTATTAGCATTCGCTAACACTACTGATGAACGCTACACTGGCTGGAAGGTGACTTCACTGCTGTGCTGACGGCGCCAAGTCACGGTTAAGCTCGTGTTGGGCTTCAAGAATGTCTAGAGTGATAAATTTTTGGTCCCTCCCTCCCACTATAAATCAAAATCTGATTAGTTAATTCATCTGTCACTTCCTACATAAACATACACTGCCATGGCCTTCTGTCCCGGCAATGAAGTCCTAACCAATGAGTGAGCCAGCTCTAAACTTTTCTCAGCCTAGAGACAACAAACAAAAAAAAATCTCATTGGATAACTCGATTTTAATGGTTTCAGGACAGTAACCCTTTCATTTCTGAAGCAAATTTGATAGAAAATGAGGCCGAATTAGAAGAGAATCATTATCATGAAATTACGAAAGAATGAAAGCAATTAAAGAATGAAAGAAATGAAATATAACATTTGAAATGCTGATATGTTTGGGTCTTCTCTGAAGCCCTAGAAGGCCCTGGCGGTTCCTATCTGGTGTGCAATGCATCGAAGTAAACTTTGGGTCTGATTTGCACCTGGCTTATATGATCAGTAAAATTTGGTCTTTCACTGTGCATTCAAAAACAAGATGAGAATTTAGGGTTCTATATTGAGCAAACTGAAACAGTCATAGTGAAGGCAGTATATGCGTCCATAGCATCAGTTACATCATTTATATCATAGCACACTATGTTTACACCATTGTGAAGTTCAGGATTGAAGACTTCGATTAAACAGTTACAGGTTTCTGAAATGTTATTTTAAAAATGGAGGCTCTGTTGTTTCTCTGTGTACATGATGTTGAATATTATATTACATGGTACTTGTAATTAATCAGAAAGAATCAATGAAACATGAAAGAATTCATGTTGTCTCAGTTAGATACTTGAGACAACATGAACCAGACTCAAAAAGGGAACACATTCTCTCTGGGTGACACCAGATCATAGGATTATTTAACAATTATTTGCTGAAGGTGAAGTGAATATCGGTGAATAATAACAGAGACAAAATTGGGGTTATTATCCACCGATATTCACTGAGCCTGAGATGGATAATTACTTTAGTATAAATATGCTGGTAATTATTTAAAAAATAAAAATTAAAAAAATTGTATAAAAAATGCCTTTCAAATTTCAAAAACGGCATGCAAACATAATGCATGCAGACTTGTCACTTATATCTGCCGACTCACATGAAATACTTTGTTCTGAAATCGATAAAATAAATTACAATTCCTCCTTACCTTTGAATAGTTTTAGATCAAACTTCATAGCATTTTTAGTACTTTTAGGAACAGCATTTTCTTTCATAATTTGTAATTCTTCTTCACTCACAGTGAAGCAATTGGCCACCATTTTGCTGAGTCACTCGAAAGAAAGAAAGAAAGAAAGAAAGAAAGAAAGAAAGAAAGAAAGAAAGAAAGAAAGCACAACTTTATTCATCACACACTTGTGAAATTTCCTATCTGCATTTAACCCATCTGAAGCAGTGAACACACACATTCACACACACGTGAGCAATGAGCACACACACATACCCAGAGCAGTGGGCAGTCATGCTAACAGCACCCGGGGAGCAGCTGGGAGTGAGGTGCCTCGCTCAAGGGCACCTCAGCCCAAGGCCGTTCCATATTAACCTAACCGCATGTCTTTGGATTGTGGGGGAAACCAGAGCACCTGGAGGAAACCCACGCAGACACGGGGAGAACATGCAAACTCCGCACAGAAAGGCCCTTGCCGGCCACTGGGTTCGAACCCAGAGCCTTCTTGCTGTGAGGTGACCGAAGTGATTATTGAGAAATAATCCACATCTCTCGACCAATCAGAGCTGGCAATTTCCTATAATCACCTGTGTATTTGTACAAAAAATCATTACAGTGCACAGGTGTAGAAGAGTAAAGGGAAACAGTCAGGGACAGACTGGGACTAAAAAAAAAAAAAAATTAAAAAAAATAGCCCTGGACTTTGCCCCAAATAGGCCCACCACAACCAGCACACATACACAGACCCTAGCAGGGTTGTCATGATACTATCTCACAATACTGTACAAGCCAAGGTATTACATTCACAATAGCAAGTAATATCACAACACTACTGATAATGATTGGAGGCTGTATTTATTATTGTACACTTTCATATAATCTACTAAATTCTACTTATTTACCTTCAATGATGTATTTCTTGACCAGGCTGGAGGAAATTGTCCTCACATTTGACAGTGCTCTACATATAAAGAACAGATTACAAATAATGACGACAGCTATTATTCTATAAATCTAACAACAAACCTGAGATGAAGTACATGCTGCATGTTGTATATATAACATACTCCAACTGCATGGCTCCATAGTAAAAGAGTCCGGGTGCTAAACTGGCCTGCCTGCAGTCCAGACCTGTCTCCCATTTAAAACATTTGGTGCATTATGAAGTGCAAAATATAAAAAGGAAACTCCAAACTGTTGAACAACTGAAATTGTAACTTATATCAGGCAAGAATGGGACAACATTTCTCTTTCAAATCTACAGTGATTGGTCTCCTCAGTTCCCAAATGTTTACAGTGTTGTTAAATGTAGAGGTGATGCAGCACAGTGGTAAACATGTCCCTGTCCCAACTTTTTGAAATGTGTTGCTGACATCAAATTCAAAATGAGCACATATTTTTCAAAAAACAATAAAATTTCTTAGTTTCAACATTTGATATGTTGTCTTTGTACTATTTTCAATGAAATATAAGGTTTCCATGATCTACAAATCATCACATTCTGTTTTAATTTATGTTTTACACAGCGTCCCAACTTTTTTTGGAATTGGCGTTGTAATTGAATGCAGTCTTTGATAAATAAATTATATAGATTATTGAATAGATGAGGTGTATGCTTGATTGTATCAACCACAATTGTACATTGCTTTAGATAAAAGTGTTTGATAAATGAATAAATTTTAATGTGAGGTTTTTATAGACACGGTTTATGTCTAGTTACCTATAGCAGCACTTCAGATAAAGTACTCCATGAATATGTACTACAGTATATCAATTTAATATTTGTTTTAATTCAAGTACAGTTTTGTTTCATGTGAATTCATTTGCATAACTCAAACAACACTATAATTTTTACTAAAATGATTATTTTGCCTCGTCTCTTCATTCATTTTAGTAAACCAGAGATCATTTTTCGGTACATGGAAATACATGGAGTGGCATTACGTGAGTAACGTAGGCTAATCATGCAGACCTGATTGATAGAAGCTAACTATAGTGAGAAAGAGGGCAACGATACTCTGAATAAATCTAACTGTGTCCCTGCTTGGCTACTCACCAGCACCACTTGCCCATATGAAAGTCCCTCAGCTGTCCATCCTTCAACATCATGAGCAGCCTGCGGATGTTGCTCAGGCTTAACTGCCACCTGGCTTTCAACACTTTCGTTTAGCGATTCAGTGATTATGTTATTGCTGCTGACAACCAAACAGCTTTGTCAGCTTTTCACATTTCAAAGTCTCCAGTAACTTTTTTGCTGTCAACTTTTCTCACCCTCCTCTTGCTGCCATGACCACTGTAACAAAGATGGCCAATAAAACATTCTTCCTCATCATTTGTTTCAGTGTTTTTAATGCTTAGTTAATAAATGATTGCATTAGCACCCTCTGTTGCCATCTGTCAGCGTCACTCTATTACCACTTTTCAACCAACAGGGAACAGGTTCTTGAATTAGTTCCCTTTAGGATTCTTTAAATCTTGGTGCCAGCTAGCGAACCGGCCTGAGTTTCCACCAGTTTTGAGCAGAACCGTATTATAATCAGGCATGTGTCATGAATGCAGGGTGTTGCACAGTGTACAGTGGAAGTGAACAGTATTAGGAAGAAGGCAAAGCACCTTGGTTGCCTGCAAGCTTTTGTTCTATTATTACAGATATTTGGTTACATTCCATTTTTTCTGAAGATGTATCCTTTTCCGTTGCATTCCCCATTACCGTGCTCTGCTTCCCACTGATGTCATCATGGTTCATGCTGGAAAAAACAGCTATCATTTGGTTCCAGCTGGGAAACAACTTTTCAGGTTCTGAACCAATTTATTTTTGGTTGAAATGCTCAGAGTTCAAATATCTGGGATGAACTGTACAAAGTAATGGCGAGTGCAAAAGAGAAGTGAAGAACAGAGTGCAATCAGGTTGGAATGGATGGATGGAGGAGAGGGTCAGGAGTGATTTGTGACAGAAGGTTAGCAGCAAGAGTGAAAGGGAAAATGTACAAGACAGTAGTAAGAGCAGCGATGTTGTCTGGTTTGGAGACAGTGGCACTGACAAAAAGACAGGAGACTGAAATGGAAGTATTGGAATTGAAGATACTGAGCTATTCACTGGGAGTGACAAAGTTGGACAGGATGAGAAATGAGTATATTAGAGGGACAGGACATATAGGACGGCTTGGAGACAAAGTAAGAGAGACGAGATTGAGATGGTGTGGATACTTACAGAGGAGAGAGTCAGGGTATACTGGGAAAAGAATGATGTAGATGGAGTTACCAGGTAAAAAGAAAAGAGGAAGAGCAAAGATGAGATTTATGAATGTGGTGAAGGAGGACATGAGGATGGTTGGTGTAACACAAAAAGACAGAGGACAGGAGCAGGTGGTGGGACATTATCCACTGTGGTGACCCCTAATGGGAACAGCCAAAAGAAGAAGAAGCTCTGAACAGTTCAAAATTTGGTATGCAAATCAGAATAGAACCTGTTCCCTGTTGGTTGCAAAGGGAAAAAAGCTGACTTTTAAGGCTGATTTATACTTCTGTGTAGAATCCCTATGTCATACCCTAGACTGTAGGCTGACCTCAGAAATGTAGCCTCACCTCCCCAGAAATGTAAGTACACAAACTGCAACAACTGTGATTGGTCTGTTTGGTAGCATCACATTTCCTCTGATACTGTACATTTCTGACTGCTCCTTCTTCTCAAAAATCAGAAATCTGTGCTATTGTGTTATTATTCTATCCACATTCACTGGATATGAGCAATCACGCACTCTGATTGGCTACTCTATGATGAGGATATCAGCTCATATACTGTGAGTAGAGAAAAACAAAATGGCGGCGTGTGTTGCTGAACCAACCGAGGATGAAATAAAAACTCTACTCAAAAACAAAACCCCCCAAAATACAAAAAAAAGCAACAAAATATGGAATAAAAGTATTTGATGGTAAGAACATATCTTTTTTTTTATTGTTCAAGAATTATTATTGCATTTTTCACAAACTGCTACTGTCATTTTGCCGGTTTGTTTACATTCTAAATGGAAATTATTTTGTCGGACGTTTTGTATAAAGTTTTTATTTATCGAATTTGCAAAAAATAAAACCAAAAATGCTCTGTTTCTCAAAATCTAGTCAATGTGGATAGAATAAAACAGTTATTCCACTCAAACTCGTTGTACATGGCTTATAGCCAACTCGGCACTTCACGCCTCATCGGCTATCAGCTCATGTACGACTCGATTTTGTGGAATAACTTAAATATATAGTAAATATATAAAGTGTGGCATGGCTGTAGTTCACTATAATGGCTGGTTTAATCTTGCAGGATTGCACACCTTTCAATTTTTTTGTTCTGACAGACTCCCAGAAAACACACAGTGTTGGTGGTGTAAACCATAATAACTCAATAAAAAAAAACAATAAAGCATCCGTTAGTCAGTGATTTAAAGAATTGTGGATTTAAACGAGTTACACTGAAGTGCTTTGAGATGCTCCAATTACTGTACACAGATTAATTAAAACACAACCGAAATGCAAGTGAGAATTCACTCGGTTTATCATGAATTGCATGCGGTTTCTTTTCCCCAGTAAACTTTGTTTCAAAACACCATTGTGTCTGTGTTATTATTATTTTTTGTTTATTATTCCTACAGTGAAACATGGAACTCACATTGCTTTTTCATTCACATTCACATTCTCTTTTTGCACCCCTGTGTGAGCATTGACGCCGTACCTACGGCACAGACTCTACGCAGAAAGTATAAATCAGCCTTTAAGGTTGCTGTTGAAAGGATGTTCAGCATGTGTACACTGGGAATAAATACAGGACAGTCCATATGATTACAGCAGCAGCTCTTAGGTACAAATCCACAGTATTAAAACAAATAAACAGACAAAAAAACCTGCATAACTGTTGTCTCTAAAAGCTGAAAAAGCACAGGTCCCGTTTTCTCGTGCCAAAGTGTACATATTTTGCACATTTGAAGATGTTCAGTAAACAGATTAGAATCAAGATTGAAAATGAACAGAACAAAACAGCATTCAGACAAATTGCACTGTGGACTTTTCAGTGGGGTTCAAATCAATTAAATGCCTATTTATTTATGCAACTAAAGCAACCCCAATTTCATAAATTTGGGACACTGTGTAAAACTTAAATAAAAAACAGAATATGATGAGTTGGCGCAATAATAAATATGCTTAAAAATCTCTTAAAACAAATAACTAGGTTTAAAAATGGTATAAAAAAATCTCCATAAGATTATTTTGTTGCTGTGAGTAAACCCTTAAACATACTATGGAGAATTATGTAGAATACACTGGCCTGGTTCCCTGGCACCCTTTTTCTTAGAACACTAAGAATTTTTATCTTTGCCAAAAAAAAATAAAATAAAAAAAAAAATAAAAAACAATGAACACCTCCTAAAAGCTCTTTTTAAAAAGAATACTTGAGAGTCCCTGTGATTTCTGATGCTCATTCAAGTTAAAAATAGAAACACCATTAATTTATAGAGTTTTGAAAGGCTAGAACAGGGGTTCTCAACCTTTTTTCTGCTTTAAAACCCACCTATTCATACTTGTAACGAGTCAGGGCCCATTAAAAAAGATCCCCAATTATTTTGGCTCATCTATTTTATTAGAATCTAATAATCTATTGTAAAGTGTATTAATGGGATGCAACATCACTCCCTGTTACAGATGGGAGCCCAGGAATTAAATAAATGCAATAAAAACAAACTGTTTTTAATTATAGGCATTATATTTAAAACTGTATGGATGTGCCAGAAGCCAAACCATGCATGCATGGCATTCTCAGTCAAAAGGGATTAACGATCCAAAAGTGGAATCTGGTCCATTAACACAAGAACTTATTTCCATGTTTGTGTTCAGCAAACAAGCAAGTTATTAAAACCAAGAAGTACACTCAAAAGAAGTGGATATAAAAACCATTCAATGGGATTAGATCCTTACACGCTAACAAAGAAGGATTTTTCCTCTGAAAGAAAAATTTACTAGCTAAATTTGACATTAGTAGAATAAATTTTGATCATGTTGTAGCCGTAACTAAATACAAAGACAATAGATATGAATACTATTAATTAACTTAATGTGAAGATAATGAACAGATAATCAACAGATTTAAAATTTTTTTAAAGATTGTGTTTATTTTTAGTCTTTTGTATTTGTAATTATTTGTATCGGTACATGCACGACCCCACCAGCTCTGCTGATCAACTTATCATGTTTAGATAAAGTTATTTATTCATTCATTCATTATGAGTTGGAAAATCATCCATCTGTTGGGTTCCCTGACATCTCAAACTACCTGGTGCTGCAGACATCGTTCTACACTGACACACAGATGAAAACTTGGAAGAGCATGGAGGAGAACAACTTTTTATATGTGGCTGGGTTAAAGAGCTGGGGATCGGGACACTACAAGATAAATCCTGTATCGTTTTTGCCTGGGTAAGGAGGAATTTCTGGGCTTTTGTTTGCGTCTTTGAGAAGGTTGCTAGGATGCGACAAGTTTTAGTATCGGGTGTAAACAAACCACAGCTGCTCGATTCTCAATCCTTCCTGCACTTCTCTTCCAGCAGGCAGCACAGATCCATAGAATTTACCCATAAATGTATTTATTTATTCAACCCCCTGCGCTCTCTCTCTCTCTCTCTCTCTCTCTCTCTCGGTGTGTGTGCACGGGTTAAATGTGACAAAATAAAGACTTGTTCTTCTTAATTTACCCACAAATGTATTTATTCCACTTGAAAAGTATACGGTAAAGCAGCTACCAGATTTGGGACACTATTGCCACTTTTCCACTACAAACGCGGCTGAGCCGTGCCGTGCCGAGTCGAGCTGAGTCGAGCTAAGCGGGGCTGTTGAAGTTGCATTTCGACTACAACCGCGCTGAACCGTGCTGGCTGGAAGTGGGTGGACACATTGGGTGGAGTTAGCGAAAGTGGGTGGACGTCACGTGATGTCGTTAAGCAGCGCAAACAGTGACATCAGTGACAGTGGCGGAACAAGTCAGAGCCGGGCCGGGGGCGGGGCAAATGACCGGGCCCTTTATTAAAGCTTATCATAACATCATTTTAGGCTACAAAATGTCCGCAACTGCGGTGTTTACCAATTTCAACACTACCGGGTGCAACTATGTTATTTAGTACATCAAGTCCTTCAAACAAACATGTAACTCAGAAACAAAAAACATTAGGATACTGTACATGGCTCATAATAAAACATCAATAGCCTATACTGCGCACATTATTTGAAGGGCATACGAATGAGCGCTCAGAGGTTGCAATGGTGACAGGAAGAGTCAGAAATAAAAGGAGGGCGGTGCAAACCTCACTGAATGCACTGTGTTTACCAATTTCAACACTACGGGGTGCAACTATGTTATTTTGTACATTAAGTCCTTCAAACGAACATGTAACTCAGAAACAAAAAAACATTAGGCGACATACTGTACATGGCTCATAATAAAACATCAATAGCCTACTGCGCGCATTATTTGAAGGGCATACGACGAGCCTTGCGCTCCGCGAACTCGTCCACGATGCTCTGTATGTCACTGATTCAGTGAGCTTTTAAGCGGTAGTCTCACGACCCGAATAGTAAACAATAAACATGGAGGACATGGTGTCGTTAGTGTTGCTGGTCTTGGTGCTGTGGCTTGTTGTCACCGACAACGCCAACAGATACTGGCAAGAGCGTATAGATGAGGCGAGGCGCATAAGGCTTCAGAAATTCTCGTAATTCGTAATTCTCCTTCTTCCGGGTTTGCGGTGTTTACAGATCCCAGCGCGCTCGCGGGGCGTGTGTGGGCATGTGAGGACACTCCTCCTCACCAATCAGTGCACAGGGGAGTGTCTGCTCACGCCCCCAACCTCACTCGGCACGGTTTGGCTCGCTTCAGCCCCACTCCAAAACGGTGCGAGTTTTAGGGGCTAAGCAGGGCTGAAACGAGCTGAGTCGTGCTGGTTTTTGGTAGTCGAAACGCGAGCCGTGTCGGGCTGAAGTGAGCTGAAGCGAGCTGAAGTGAGCTGAAAAAGGGTAGTGGAAAAGGGCCATATGATATCCTGAACTATTTAGTACTTGGCTTCAAACTTGAAAAAATTTTGTGGCCCACTAGATGGTGCTTCACAGCCCACTAATGGGCCATGGCCCAGTGGTTAAGAAACACTGGGCTAGGTCATATCATTTGATCCAATAGTAACTGTTTTCTGTCTTCTCACTCCCTCACGGTCTGTTTTCCGTCAGCTGTTACGAACTGAGTGAAACAGTTTTAAGTAAGAGGACCAAAAGGTGAAGGAACAGTGTTTTCTTATCATTCTGTGTATGCCTGTTTTAAAACTCTCCCAACTCTTATTAAAGATCCTTATATACTTTGGATTTTTTTTTTAAACACACACATCTTTGAACTTTTCAACTTACAGTAAACTGACTTCTCTGAGTAAATGAACTCTGCATGACCTACATCAATCAAAAATCATTTCTATGATTTCAAACACCATGCTTGTCCCGTTCACCAATTTTTTCTACTTTTTTTTTCAATTGCAACTGTCATCACCATTTTAACAGTTCAGCTTCTGGGGTTTGCCAACCCCATGAGGCGTGTGATGGAAAATTCAACAAGGCAACTAAGGTTTCAGTGTAGCGAGTGACAGAATGTGGAGCGTGTGTTGCTGAGGTTGGTGAAAGCTGAGCTGAGAGGACTGTTTCAAGAGCTGGGTTACAAAAACTGCAGAGAGTATGAAGAATGTGTCAGACGTAATATCAGTGTAATTGCGTTAAGCATTTACAAATGTTTCTGGAAAGTGCAGGAGAGAAACTATGGAGAGACAGGGCACACAGAAGGAAGCAGAGGATTAGAGGATGATAATGAACAGAGAGAAGAATTGACCAAGGGAAAGAGACTGAAAAGAGGAAATCTATTACTTCTTGTTATTATATGGCACGAGCTGCTTCCGGTAACATTGTGCGCTCTGATTGGTTCCTTGGCAGGCAGAATTTTCCTGTAATGCCCGTAGGCGATTACGGACTTTCTTTCCAAGGCGCCGGCTTTCAATTTTGCAAAAAACAAAACAAAACAAGCAAAAACAAAAACAAAATGACTAAAAAGATCAACAGGAAATCAAAACAGGATAAAAAATGGATGAAACACAAAACACAAACAAGAGTCACCAAGTTATTTAAGAAATGAGGAATAAAGAGCGTTCGGAAAACTCTAACCACTCACAGAAATTCAGTTTTGAACCCGCTAGCCATTTATTCTGCATGCGTGACTCAACTACGTTACAAATAGGACGTGACTGAAAGCAGCGTCACGCCTCATTATAATGACCATCTATTTTAATCTTGGAAATAAAAAAGCCATATAGTAAACTCCTTATTAACATCGCTTGCTCAGTCTTTACGGGAAATTATCAGACCGAGGTCTTTTTGTATGGACCTTGCCTACGGCTCGGTCCGTACTGTCAAGACCTCGGTCTGATATTTTCCCATAAAGACCTCATGCTCAGTTAATAAGTAATCTTTCACATTTTGGAAGATGCTGGTAAATCAGGTTCAGTGATTAGATGACTGTGGAGGTTAATATTCCTGTTCACTTTAAGGGTTTAGTACAGAGGTGTCCCATCTCATCCAATTAGCTGATGTGGCTGTAGGTTTTCATTCCATTTAAGCTGTATTCATTAACAACTCTTTATTTTAGCTGTGTATTAGGCAGTCTGGTGGTGCAGTGGTGAGCAATGTTGCTTCACACCAAGAAGGTTCTGGGTTCATGGCTGACTGGGGTCTTTCCTTTACCCCTTTTCAACCAACAGGGAATGGGTTCTTGAACCAATTCCATTCAGGATTCTTTGAACCTTGGTGTCAGCTAGCAAACCAGCCCATGTTTTCACCAGTTTTGAATGGAAACATTGTAATCATGAATGGAGGGTTGTTGCACAATCCACAATGGGAGTAATGTACAGTAGTAGCAAGATGTCAGAGTGTATGTCTGTGAGCTTTTGTTCTGTTATTGCACATATTTGTTTTTGGACCATTTTCTTCTGAAGATGTATCCTTTTCCATTGTGTTCTCCATTGCCGCTCTCCGCTTCCTCTCCAAACTACGTAATGACGCCCACTGGTATCGTTATGGCTCACACTGGAAAAACAGCTATATTTTGTTTCCAGCTGGGAACCAATTTTTCAGGTTCCAAGCGAATTTATTTTTGGTTAAAATGCTCCAAACGGTTCAAAATTTGGTGCACGAACAAGATCAGAACCCGTTCCCTGTTGGTTGAAAATTGTATCTACGAAGTTTGCATGTGCTCCCTAGGCCTATGTGGGTTTCCTCCAGGCAGTCTGATTTCCTCACACAGTCCAAAGATATGTGGATTACATCATCTGCCTGCTCTAAATTGCCTGTGAGTGTGAATGATTGTTCTTCTCAGTGTTAGCCTTGTGATAGATTGGTGTCCTGCCCAAAGTGAACCCCACCTCTCGCCCAAAATTGGTTATTGGTGCCATCTTCCCCGTGACCCCGATGGATAAGTGGTATAAATGATGGATGACTGTTAAAGTAAAATTTTTTTGTTCCAGTTTTGAGAAACAGAACAAACTAAATTAAGTAGATTAGATATACATTTTCTGGGCAGGTACAAACATGTACGATATACTAGTTTTAGGACTGTCAAACTTTTTGGGGGGTAGCCGGGAAAAAAAAAACAGTCCTGCACACATCTCTAACAAAAGTTCAAGAAAATTTTCTTAAGCAAGTAAAAAAGGGTGTGACATCCATTTTCTTTGAATGAAAATCTGAAGCAAGATCTCATCTCATTCATCTCATTATCTCTAGCCGCTTTATCCTTCTACAGGGTCGCAGGCAAGCTGGAGCCTATCCCAGCTGACTACGGGCGAAAGGCGGGGTACACCCTGGACAAGTCGCCAGGTCATCACAGGGCTGACACATAGACACACACAACCATTCACACTCACACCTACGGTCAATTTAGAGTCACCAGTTAACCTAACCTGCATGTCTTTGGACTGTGGGGGAAACCGGAGCACCCGGAGGAAACCCACGCGGACACGGGGAGAACATGCAAACTTCACACAGAAAGGCCCTCGCCGGCCCCGGGGCTCGAACCCAGGACCTTCTTGCTGTGAGGCGACAGCGCTAACCACTACACCACCGTGCCGCCCTGAAGCAAGATCAGCCCTTTAATTACTGGATGAGATTGATTGTTGACAAAGAGGCCTCATCAGTGGACCATTCCTTCAAAAACGTTTTTGAATAATTGGTTAAATAACTTCAGAATTATACTACAATCTGATAAAAAGGGTTCCTCGATTGTTCCTCAAATGGTTGTGTTCTAGCATTTATCAGATGAAAATGGGTTCTAGAAAGAAACTTTAAGGATTCTCACAAATGGCCCTTTTCCACTACCCTTTTTCAGCTCACTTCAGCTCACTTCAGCTCACTTCAGCCCGACACGGCTCGCGTTTCGACTACCAAAAACCAGCACGACTCAGCTCGTTTCAGCCCTGCTTAGCACCCAAAACTCGCACCGTTTTGGAGTGGGGCTGAAGCGAGCCAAACCGTGCCGAGTGAGGTTGGGGGCGTGAGCAGACACTCCCCTGTGCACTGATTGGTGAGGAGGCGTGTCCTCACATGCCCACACACGCCCCGCGAGCGCGCTGGGATCTGTAAACACCGCAAACCCGGAAGGAGAATAATTATGAATTACGAGAATTTCTGAAGCCTTATGCGCCTCGCCTCATCTATACGCTCTTGCCAGTATCTGTCCGCGTTGTCGGTGACAACAAGCCACAGCACCAAGACCAGCAACACTAACGACTCCATGTCCTCCATGTTTATTGTTTACTATTCGGGTCGTGAGACTACCGCTTAAAAGCTCACTGAATCAGTGACATACAGAGCATCGTGGACGAGTTCGCGGCGCGCAAGGCTCGTCGTATGCCCTTCAAATAATGCGCGCAGTAGGCTATTGATGTTTTATCATGAGCCATGTACAGTATGTCGCCTAATGTTTTTTTGTTTCTGAGTTACATGTTCGTTTGAAGGACTTAATGTACAAAATAACATAGTTGCACCCCGTAGTGTTGAAATTGGTAAACACAGTGCATTCAGTGAGGTTTGCACCGCCCTCCTTTTATTTCTGACTCTTCCTGTCACCACTCTGAGCGCTCATTCGTATGCCCTTCAAATAATGTGCGCAGTATAGGCTATTGATGTTTTATTATGAGCCATGTACAGTATCCTAATGTTTTTTGTTTCTGAGTTACATGTTTGTTTGAAGGACTTGATGTACTAAATAACATAGTTGCACCCGGTAGTGTTGAAATTGGTAAACACCGCAGTTGCGGACATTTTGTAGCCTAAAATGATGTTATGATAAGCTTTAATAAAGGGCCCGGTCATTTGCCCCGCCCCCGGCCCGGCTCTGACTTGTTCCGCCACTGTCACTGATGTCACTGTTTGCGCTGCTTAACGACATCACGTGACGTCCACCCACTTTCGCTAACTCCACCCAATGTGTCCACCCACTTCCAGCCAGCACGGTTCAGCGCGGTTGTAGTCGAAATGCAACTCCAACAGCCCCGCTCAGCTTGACTCAGCTCGACTCGGCACGGCACGGCTCAGCCGCGTTTGTAGTGGAAAAGCGGCAATAGAGACAAAGGAGCTTTTAAGCCAGTGGTTCTCAAATTAATCCTCAGAGCCCTCAGATAACCCACATTTTTGCTACATCCCAGCTTAAGGCCAATTTATGCTGACAACCCAGTCCTCGCAGATGGCATCACAGATGGCGTCTGCGAAGCCCCCCGCCCTTCGCAGACGCTCTGCGCGCACCTCCCAAAAATTGCAACCACCGCAGAAGCCTCGCAGACAGCGTCGCAGACAAGAGGGCTCTGATTGGTCCACTCTACATCCGCTGTACACGCACTTCCGCTTCCCTACTTTCCCGGTTTGGTTTGTTTTCACGACCGCCATTTTTAAAAACATGAGCGAAGATGGAGCAGCACGAAGAGCAGTTGATCGAGGAAGTGAGGAATTACGTACATCTATACGACTCCAGTTCTAGTCATTATAAGTAACCGGAGGATAAACATTCCACTAACCACACCCACCAACTACTCCTAGCGATTTCGCGACTTCATGCCCCTTTGCGTTGTGGCGGTGAATAACATCGCGCACGCCTATTACTCCCCGCTCAACGATAAATTACAACTGTCTGCGAAAAGCTATCTGCGAAAGCCTTGTCGCAAGAGCATGCAGAGGCCCTTACACCACACAGGAATAGAGCCATCTAGGGGCCCCTGGGGAATAATATGAAAGTCACTGCTTTTAAAGTACAATATTTTGCAAGTCTGTTTGCTTTGATTCAATATTATTCAGCATTCATTCATCTTCAGGAACCATTTAATACTGATTAGTGTCAGGGTGGATCCAGAGAATATCCCAGGAACACTGGGTGTGATGTTGGATCACAACCTGGATGGGGCTCCAGTCCATCACAGGGTACCATGTGGTAACCTGAGCTCAGGATCAAACCTGGGACCCTGGAGTTCTGAGTTGGCACCAATATACACTGTGCCACCATAATCTGTACTGCTGTGAACAGAACTCAGAGGAGCAGTTTTCAGTTTTTCCAGCTTCATTTGAGCAGCAGTGATTGCCTTTGGTACTGGAAACAGTTATGGTGTCATTGGCTTTTGTAGGAAATAAACAAAGCCATTGTTTACACTTTTCCAAGCTCAGAACTTCATCCTTCAACCCCACTCTCAATGTGTCTTAGTTATCGCACGCAAACAGAAATGTGTGTGTGTGTGTGTGTGTGTGTGTGTGTGTGTGTGTGTGTGTGTGTGTGTGTTCAATACAGTTCCTCATTCCTTCACAAAAATATTTCCTAACTGGTTCTGAAAGAACACTTTTTAGGGGCTGCTTTATTTCCAGAGGAGCATTTTTAAACGTTTGCTGATTTTTTTTCCTCTCTGAAAATGACCTGTTTCAAATGAGCTCAGGATACGAAGATGGAAAGCAATCGTGCTGATGCAAATATATGAAGTTTAGAGGGCAGCCAAGCATGAAAGCCCCAGACTGCAATACAGGAACCTGCAGTGTAACTCTATCCAGTACCTGGCAGTACCTTACATTGTGTTTAACATTGTGTTATATTTTTCCTTTTTCCTGTTAGTGTGAAACAGTGAAATGCAGAATTCTAGAATGCTGTTAACATTCTAGAAGCACTGAAACATCACCATCACATGTCTTTATACCACAGCGCTACTGAATTCTGCAGTCTGATTGGTCGGAAGGTTAGAAGAAGCTCGGATAGTGCTGGCTCTAGTTCATATCAGGGCCTTGTATTAATGCACTCATTCTAATACACTATTCTATTTATGGTAACAGTTCATTCACAGGCACTTATATGGATGCACCACATAATTTATGCTTAATAATAAAAGGATTTTAAAACATGTTCTTATTTAACATATGCATATAATTAACAGTGATTCCACGAAATCGACTCGTACACGAGTTGATAGCTATAAGCCATGTATGACAAGATTGAGTGGAACAACTGTTTTATTCTGTCCACATTCACTGGATTTTGAGGAACAGAGCATTTTTATTTTTAGCAAATTTCATCTCATCTCATTATCTCTAGCCGCTTTATCCTGTTCTACAGGGTCGCAGGCAAGCTGGAGCCTATCCCAGCTGACTACGGGCGAAAGGCGGGGTACACCCTGGACAAGTCACCAGGTCATCACAGGGCTGACACATAGACACAGACAACCATTCACATTCACACCTACGGTCAATTTAGAGTCACCAGTTAACCTAACCTGCATGTCTTTCGACTGTGGGGGAAACCGGAGCACCCGGAGGAAACCCACGCGGACACGGGGAGAACATGCAAACTCCACACAGAAAGGCCCTCGCCGGCCCCGGGGCTCGAACCCAGGACCTTTTTGCTGAGAGGCGATAGCGCTAACCACTACACCACCGTGCCGCCCTTTTAGCAAATTTGATAAATAAAAAAACTTTATACAAAACATCCAACAAAATAATTTCCTCTTAGAATGTAAACAAACTGGTGAAATGACAGTAGGTGAGAATTTGTGAAAAATGCTATAATAATATTTATTGAAAAATTTTTTAAAAATACGTTCTTACCATCAAATATTTTTATTCCATATTTTGTTGCTTTTTTGTATTTTTTGGGTTTTCTTCTTCTCCTTTAAGGTTTTATGGCAGTCGGCAAACCAGCTTAAGGGTGCATTACCGCCACTGACTAGGCTGGAGTGTGGAACAGGAGATATTGAGGGGAGAAAAAAAAACCTATATTCTTTTAGCTATTTCTGTTTCTTATAAATACTTGATAATTTTTTTTTTTTTTTGGGGGGGGTTGTTTTTGAGTAGAGTTTTTATTTCATTCCCATTTGGTTCAGCAACACGCTCCACCATTTTGTTTTTCTCTACTCACGGTATAGGAGCTGATATTCCCATCATAGAGTAGCCAATCAGAGCACGATTGCTCATATCCAGTGAACGTGGATAGAATAATAATCAAATATACCATGCACTGAGAGGCTCCAGTTGAAATTATGGATTCTCTTTGGTGACTGGTATAGTAGTATTTTGTGAGGGATGCAACCCTGAAGAAAATAGTACTATGCCAGTCACCAAAGAGAATCCATAATTTCAACTGGAGCCGCTCAGTGCATGGTATATTAGATTTATATCCCTCATCAAAAAATTCCAAATTAAAAATGTTAACTACAAAGAATTAAAAATACTTGAGTTGGCCATATAGCTTGAAATTGTGACAACAGTTCAAGGTTTATCTAGGATATACCATGACTGAATCACACCATATCCATTTTTTTAAATTGTTGACATCAAGAGATACATTGCTTAATCAATGGTGGAACTATTTTATGTCACATGAGCCATCCTTGACTAATCCCTGCACAGGAATTTTTTTTGATGAGGAATAGAAAATGTGATATGCTACAACTTTGTGTAAGGAGATATTAATTTAACATTTATGGATGGAGTCTATAGTGTCAGAGATGGTGTGTGTGTGTGTGTGTGTGTGTGTGTTATGAAGAGGTACTGTTTATAGCTTCTACAATGTAAGTGATAACATGAACTAACTTAGCTCACAGGCATTCCACAACATTAAATCTAACTGTAAATGTATAACATAAAAAACATTGCAATCATTGGCAAATTGCTGTGATATAAGAGGAATAAAACACTTCAGGATATGCTGCCTTTGGAAAATAATCAACCTTGGGGCTGATAACAGCAACCCGTTATTGTGAGTTTTCCTATGGCTGCATGCACCATGGAGTTTTATAACTTATACATTTTACAAAGAGTTTTGGAAACACTGCTCTCACAGCACAGAGCTCTTACTTTAAATAGCTTACATCCCAGCACTCTTTAAAGTTTAGTGTGAGTTAACACTATGAATGAGATACAGAAGGTGTTACAGACAGTATTGTGGGTGACAGATAAGAAAGTGAACAGTCATACCAAATAGGAATAACACTTTATAGGAGTGTTCACATTACTGGCCTACTTAACTGCCACAGTTCTTAGAGACAAGAGAACAAATCACACTAAACTTTTTAAAACATGTTTAATTATGATTAAATCCTTTTGCAGTGTGCAGAGTGAGTGCAAAAGTACAAAAAAGTGTCCATGTAATTTTTTTTGCATTTTATAAATAGTATATGTACATACAGTATATTATATAATATTATACATAAGGGACACTTTTTCGATGGATCAAAAACATGTTCTATTCCCTTCTAGCAGGTTAGATTGCATGCTATCAAACCAAAACATTTGGTTTGATAGCATGCAATACTGTTAGCATATGCTTATCCTATGTGTATTACACCACTCTACCCAATGAAGAATGAGCGCTGAATATGGTTTACGATATTGCATGGTTGTCAAGACAACATGACATCACACGTCAGAGCTGATGCGAATGTAAATAAACATGGCCACCAGGCTCGCAGAGTTAAATATGGAAGATTTTGAGAGAATTTTGAAAGAGAAAGATGTGTTGAACACTCAAAAGGCTACCAAAACTTAATTAGATCATTAGAATATCGTTTCATCAAATGTGTATGTATAATAATAATAATGACTCAAAAGGTGAAACCAAGAGCCTCATCACAGCCACACAAGATCAGGCCTTGAACATCTGTCACAACCAGCAATATGTCATGGGCATGCAGGTCAACAGCAAGTGCCATCTGTATGGTGAAGCCAGGGAGACCGTCAGCCACATAGTGTCCAGATGCCGGGTACTGGCCCCAAAAGAGTACCTCGAGCGACACAACAGGGTTGGTATCTATGTGCATTGGGCGCTGTGTCAGCAACTGGGTGTTCCTGTGGCAGACAGTTGGTATCAACACAAGCCAGATGCGGTCGTCGATAATGGAGACTGCGTGATCATGTGGGATAAGACGGTGCCCATGGACTGAACCATAGCTGTCAACAGGCCGGACATCATGTTCCAGGATAAAAAGAACAAAACATGCATGTTCATCGACATGGCCATCCCAGAAGACAACAACATACTGAATAGGGAGGCCGAGAAGATTATCAAGTACAAAGACCTCGAGATTGAGGTGCAACGCATGTGGAACACAAAGACATGAGTGGCCCCAATAGTAGTTGGCGCGCTGGGAACTATCAAGACTGGGTTCCAAGACCAGCTGGACAAACTCCCATGCACGATGAGTGCGAAAGAGATCCAGAAGATCGGACTCCTTGGGACGGCATGCATCCTTCGTTAAATCCTCAGCTGAATACCTATCTGATCAAAACGTCTGAGAGGCCTGGTTGACCTCTGGCGAATGAACCAGCATGCTGTGCCCCAGTGTGCTGAGAGGAGGGTGAATAATAATAATAATAATAATGGCTTTTTTTCATGGCATATCAGAGATATTCCACTCAGCTAGCATAATATTGAACTCGTCTTCGACTCAGTGTCATGCTAACTGAATGGAATATATCTGATATACCACTCAATGCCAGCCAATATTATTTAATTATATGTTTTATATATAAATATTATATGGAAAATATTTCTGTATTCCAGTATGTAAATGAAAACCATCAAAACGCTGGCATGGGGTGGAGCCTGTGGCATTGGGGGTGTTTCTAATTTGCATGTTCATTAAACTTGTCTTGATGAGGGTAAACATGTAGGGTGCCTCCTGTTTTTGCCATGTAAAGACATTTTTTTGTGGACCTCCACATATAAAGACAAAGGTCAGACAAATGGGTCTCACAGTATGAAAATAGTGCCTTTGACCCCAAAAAAAGATAGACTTCTAATACCAGACGTTATCACACTAGGACCCCATTCCAGTTTAAAATAAAACAAGCCGAGATCTGGAATTCAGTTCACAAAAATTCCCCAGAAAGACACAAGAGATGTTATATACTCCTTAGCCAACACATGCTTTCACTTTTTGTTTGCTGTAAGTCATTATGTTTGTGTTGACCAAATGGATAAGTACATGTGTCTCTTCTTACAACACTGAAAAATGGAGTACTATAACTCAGCAATCATCCAACTTCTCTTTGTCAAGCTTTGTCTTATTGAGTAACTCAAGCATCTACTAATTACCTTTTTATTTGTAGATTTTCGGCTTTGTGGGATTTGTAAATACGGTAGCTCTGTAATTTAAAAAAAATATATATATTATAATCACTCTACATTGGGTAGCCTAATCAAGTTTCTCTTCCTTCACAGTGTGTCTCTCTATCTCTTGTTTTCTGAGTCCTCTTTGCCATGAACAATGCCATAGTGCTACCCTTGTGCCAGGTGCTCTCAATCAGGTCCAGATGGGAAGGCACAAGCTATGCTGTAGCTTATTTGTAGGCCCCTTGAACAGATTCCTACCACCAATTCAAAAAAGGATATATCGAACCTGAAATGGGCTAAAGAGATTATAGTTAAGCTACTGCTGGGAGGTTCAATTTAAGCTCAGGGCAAATGGCATAAGACCTGGAAGCTTAGACTATGGAGGACTTTCACGTGATGTCATCGCAACTGTGAATTTGTTTATGCAGCCATGTTGCCTGGTGAGCTTTGTGTTTGCCAGTGACTGGCACAAGTGTACATGAGTGATTGTAGTCAAATTCAGTACATCTGCAGATAAACTTGCAGAAGTTACATCGAAAAGTACAATGCCAGAAACCTGTAGTGCTTTTGGATGTAATAACAGATGCGGAGATAAGCCTGGTTTAACTTTTCACTGCTTCCCAGCAAACCCAGAAAGATGAGAAAAATGGCGAGCTGCAGTTAAACAGGAAGACTGGATGATAAAAAGCATTCTCGTGTGTGGAGAACATTTTATCTCAGGTTAGTGTGAAAGCTCTGTGCAACATTAAAATGCAGATTTGGATGTGGCCGTCTCATCTCATCTACAGGGTCGCAGGCAAGCTGGAGCCTATCCCAGCTGACTACGGGCAAAAGGCGGGATACACCCTGGACAAGTCGCCAGGTCATCACAGGGTTGACACATAGACAACCATTCACACCTACAGTCAATTTAGATTCACCACTTAACCTAACCTGCATGTCTTTGGACTGTGGGGGAAACCAGAGCACCTGGAGGAAACCCACGCAGACAACATGCAAACTCCACACAGAAGGGCCCTAGCCGGCCGCGGGGCTTGAACCTGGACCTTCTTGCTGTGAGGCAACAGGGCTAACCACTACACCACCATGCCACCCCAGGTTTTGGACATGATATATTTTATTAGACCTAATGCTTGGTGAGACTAGCAGCACGTTTGTTATGTACTGATAATGTAGACAAAGCTAAATACCATAAAATATGCTAGATCTAGGCACTGGCTTGTTTATTACTATTAGAAGTCCATGTTTGAGCTTACCCTTGTCATAATAAGGGATTTTTTCTTTATCAGGAATTTCCCACAACATTCGAGCACGAAACCTGCCTTGAAATATTGGTAGGCATCTGTACTTTTGTCTGCCTTGCACATCTCTGTGTATTTAGAAGTCCAAATACTAAACAGTTCAGGATGTCATAGTGTCCCAAATCTGGTAGCTGGTTTGCCGAACACTTTTCAAATGGAATAAATACATGTGGGTGAATTAAGAAGAAGAAGCCTTTATTTTTGTCACATGTACACTTAAACACAGTGAAATTCCTCCTCTGCATTTAACCCATCTGAAGTAGTGAACACACATATGCACAAACAGTAAGCACACACACATACCCAGAGCAGTGGGCAGCTATGCTACAGTGCCCAGTGAACAGTTGGGGGTTAGGTGCCTTGTTCAAGGGCACTTCAGGTCAACCTTCAGGCCAAGGCTGCCCCATGTTAACCTAACTGCATGTCTTTGAACTGCGGGGGAAACCGGAGCACCCAGAGGAAACCCACACAAACACAGGGAGAACATGCAAAGTCCACACAGAAAGGCCCCTGTTGGCCACTGGGCTCGAACCCAGAACCTTCTTGCTGTGAGGTGACAGTGCTAACCACTACACCACCAACTGATTCAGTTAAGTTGATTCAGAGTCTCAGATGGTCTTAGACTGGTTGATTAGATCAAGAATTGATTCAAATGGAGTAAGCGTTACATGTGAAAGCACCTGAAGAGTAACAGGGCCATTAGTCCTGAAGAAGAAAGAGAATAGGGTCATGTATCCTCAAATGCCTGAACTCAGCTCTTGGTAAGAATGTAACAAGTCCATGACTGACTGGTTGAAAAGGTTGTGGAAACCTATTTTAAATCCACCAAGAGCACATGAGAAGTCTCATCTCATCTCATTATCTCTAGCTGCTTTATCCTGTTCTACAGGGTCACAGGCAAGCTGGAGCCTATCCCAGCTGACTACAGGCGAAAGGCGGGGTACACCCTGGACAAGTCACCAGGTCATCACAGGGCTGACACAGACACCCATTCACACTCACAGTCAATTTAGAGTCACCAGTTAACCTAACCTGCATGTCTTTGGGGGAAAACCAGAGCACCCAGAGGAAACCCACGCAGACACAGAGAGAACATGCAAACTCCACACAGAAAGGCCCTCGCCAGCCACGGGGCTCGAACCCGGATCTTCTTGCTGTGAGGCGACAGTGCTAACCACTACACCACCGTGCCGCCCACATGAGAAGTTCCCTGGTCATTTTCCCTTTAATTTGCCCTCCATTTCCTTCTGCACAACCCTTCTGACTTTCTAAAATATATCTAGTATCTTGTGGGCTTTTTTTAAAATCCCAGGATTCTGATCTCTTCGTTTTTCTCACCAGCATTTGATGAGGCACTGATGAGGTTCTCTCGGTTTCAAACCCATCTCCCTCCCATCAATTATGCTTCTTTTCAATTACAGGCAAGTTTGCCAACTGTTTAAGGAATCTTTCTTGATTTAAATATAGTGCATGTATAATTGACTGCATATACCAGATCAGATTGCAATACCAGGAGAAGCCTTTTTGATATTGCTCTCTCTCTCTCTCTGTGTGTGATTATGGGCTAACACATTTCTCCACGACCTGTGGTAAAATAAATGTTGTTTGACAGGAATCAGTTAAGCATGCCCTGCAAAGTATTTGGCTCAATGTCTTGTCAATTACGTGAATGATGTACACACCCACTGTCACATTATTACACACTTCACACACAAGTGGGTTACAGTGATGAAGAGAGTCAATGGAACATTAGTTTGTATGTCTACTTCAGAACCTATGTCCATAAAAATTATAGAGTTAAAGAGTATTTCTGACAGTTTGGGGGATTAAGCTAACCATGTTCAGTCAAGTGAAGCAGCTACATAGTGGAGTGGTTCATTATCTGTCATGTCTGTTAAGCTTCTAGTTATGAGTGAGGTAAAAAAAAAAAAGTCAGAGTGAATATGGCATATTTAAGATACGTCTCTTTTCACTGATATTTATCAACTAACCAGACTTCTAAACTATAGCTTTACATTCTTGCTTAATGAAAGCATTAATATGGAGCTGACTTGTATGTTTTTAATATAAAGGTTAGCTTTGACATGCACTAGTGAATTAATCAAGTCTAAGAGGAGATCTCTGCAGAGTACAGTCATTGTCATTTTACAGCCCCAATTCCAAAAAAGTTGGGACGTTGTGTAAACTGTAAATAAAAACAGAATGCAATGATTTGCAAATCATAGAAGCCCTATTTCACTGAAAATAGTACAAAGACAACATATCAAATGTTGAAACTGAGAAATGTTATTGTTTTTTTGAAAAATATATACTCATTTTAAATTTGATGTCAGCAACATGTTTCAGAAAAGCATACATGTCAACCCCTTTGGGCGTCCACCTGTAGTATCAGAGGAAGAAATCCATAAAATCAACATAAAATCCTTATAGCCTTTGAATCACACCAAACTTAATAAATAAATAAGTAAATATAACTTGCCTGAGAACTTCGTCCAGCATGTCGAAAATCGCCTCGCCCGTGCCGATATTGCACACGGGCATGTCTATGATTCTTGACTTCGCCCCTCTGTTTATGTCAAAGATCTGCACCAAAACGGCCAGTCGCTTGTCCGTCTTTTTGTCATTGGATTCGTCGATCATCAAGGAAAATGGCGACGTCCGGCAGTGCTGGATGATCGGTAGTGTAGCTTCAGGGGCCAGGCTCTTTTTGATTATTTGCGTTGTTTTTGTGCGCCTACAGCTGATAGATTTCGCAATCGTACTGTCCGTGCAAATTCGCGGCAACAGTTCTGTCAGGTGGTCCGCAACGGCTAGCGGCAAATTGTGCTGAGCAATAAAATTACAGATCGTAACTTCTGCTCTTATTACACTTGTTGGTTGATCATCGGTCTTAGGCTTTGCAAACATCGTCATTTGTGGCTGATTCTGTTTCTGGTGCAAATTTCGCTGATGTAGTTTGGACCTCGGGGCAGCACGGTGGTGTAGTGGTTAGCACTGTCGCCTCACAGCAAGAAGGTCTGGGTTCGAGCCCCGTGGCTGGCAAGGGCCTTTCTGTGTGGAGTTTGCATGTTCTCCCCGTGTCCGCGTGGGTTTCCTCCGGGTGCTCCGGTTTCTCCCACAGTCCAAAGACATGCAGGTTAGGTTAACTGGTGACTCTAAATTGATCGTAGGTGTGAATGTGAGTGTGAATGGTTGTCTGTGTCTATGTGTCAGCCCTGTGATGACCTGGCGACTTGTCCAGGGTGTACCCCGCCTTTCGCCTGTAGTCAGCTGGGATAGGCTCCAGCTTGCCTGCTACCCTGTATAACAGGATAAAGCGGCTAGAGATAATGAGATGAATGAGATGAGTTTGGACCTCATGTGTTCCCTCACGTCGTAAACTCCATACGCTGCAACTTTTATATCTCGCACACAAACTGTGCAGTGCACGTACTCCTCATTTTTCGCCTGAACAATGACACCATTAAATGTCTCCTTCCATTCAGGAAGATACCGCCCGCCGTATCTCATTTTCTTTCTCAGTGTTCCCATTCTTTCACTCAGCAGACGCTATTCAAAATCTCTCAGGTGTAAACAATGTCGCTCTGCACAATGAGAAAATCATTTGAACAATGACCGTTTGGCGCGTTTAAATGCAGATTGTGCGCATGACCGGAACGAGTGAAGTCTCGCAATCGCGATACTGCACGAGGCTTGAGGAATAAACATCCGGTTTCACATAGTCTGGGTTATCTGCCCCTGCATACATGCTGTTCTTTGTCTATAAATCGAGCTTTTGTATGTTTTTGCGACGATTAGCTGACAATTTTCAAGTAAGATACACAAAATAAATTTAGGTCAGAAAATACTGAAAATCCGTAAGACTTTGTTTATACGCCCGTACGCCCTTGAAATGAGCTAAAATCTGTATAATTTCCGGACAATCCGTATAGGTTGACATGTATGGAAAAGTTGGGACAGGGGCATGTTTACCACTGTGTTGCATCACCTCTACATTTAACAACACTCTGGAAATGTTTGAGAACTCAGGAGACCAATTGCTGTAGTTTTGAAAGAGAAATGTTGTCCCATTCTTGCCTGATATACAATTTCAGTTGCTCAACAATTCGGGGTCTCTTTTGTCGTATTTTGCACTTCATAATGCACCAAATGTTTTAAATGGCAGACAGGTCTGAACTGCAGGCAGGCCAGTTTAGCACCCAGACTCTTTTACTACAGAGCCACGCAGTTTTAATATGTGTAGAAAGCGGTTTGGCATTGTCTTGCTGAAAGAAGGAAGGCCTTCCCTGAAAAAGATTTTGCCTGGATGGCAGCATATTGCTCTGAAATGTGTAAATATCATTCAGCATTAATGATGCCTTCCCAGATGTCCAAGCTACCCATGTCATGTGCACTAATGCACCCTCATACCATCACAGATACTGGGTTTTGAACTGTGCACTGATAACAAGCCAGATGGTCCCTCTCCTCTTTAGCCTGGAGGATGTGGTGTCCATGATTTCTAAAAAGAATTTCTACTTTTGATTTGTCAAACCTTGGGACAATTTTCCACTTTGCCTCAGTCCATTGTAAAAGAACTCGGGCCCAGAGATGGTGGTGGTGTTTCTGGATATTTTTTATATCTGGTTTTAACTTGCATTTGTGGATGCAGTAATGAACTGTTTTCACAGACAATGGTTTTCTGAAGTGTTCCTGAGCCCATGCAGTGATTTCCATGACAGAATCAGGTGTGGTTTTAATCAGGGCTTTGAACCAGAATTTTTTTCCTATTGGTTCGTTCCGAACAGAAACGGAATTTTAACGTTTCCGGTTTTGGGTTCCACCATTAAATAGACGTTCCCGAACCGGTTAGAACAAAAAAATTTCGTTCCCGGAATGGCTAATTACATTCCCTGTCAGCTGTTTAACAAATGGCTATAAAATTATGTCTCTGTCTCATCCAGCTTAAGCCAAATGTAGGCTAATTCTATTACAACCTTCATTAAATAAGACAAGAAATAATTCAAAACAATTATTATTTCAAATGTTGGCGATTTGGATTCTCAGTATGTCTTCCCATCTACACAAACAGAAAAAGTGCCAAAAATGAAAGATAATTCGTTTAGTGTGTTACCAAAGGCTAGTCAGGCCCTATAGAGGGCTACCGCATGACGTCACCACGCCGCGAGATTTTGTTAGGCGCCATATTGGAAGACCAAGTACACATCTATGCAAGTACATACATACATAAGACAAACTACACCTGAAATGTAGCCAGGGCCGGTTCTGCCCTAATCTGGACCCAGGTGCAACATCGCGCAACCCCCCCCCCCCCAAAAAAAAAACAGTCTAAATCAGGACAACCATCACATAACTATAACTATAAACATTTTATATCAACTATTTTAACTAAATGGGCTATAATAAATAAGCCTGCAGGCAGCCACGGCGGGCTGCCTTAAAAAGTAACCATTTGTCCTACCTTAAAACTCGTTTTGCATTTTCTGCCTCCTTTTTTGTATTTTCAACCCTCCGTTTATTTTCTTTCCTTTTCTGAAAACCCGATTTGTGTCCAGACATTTTGTTCTGCTACCAACGAACTAACTCGTCAGGTCTCGTCTCTCGAGCCCGCGATGATTCCCGTGGGAAGGGCAACAACTGATACATTTTTACAAACAGCCAATAGGGAGGTTGCAACGTTCAAGCTCTTCTTTGCTCAGACACTCATGGCTTTTTTATTTGTAGGCTACGGAAACTTTGAGGAACGAAATAAAAACCGGTATTAACCGGTTACCATTATTTTTAACAAGCGTTTCTGTTCCGGAACATAAAAAATAATAAAGTTTCTGGTTTTGTTTTTGTTCCATGTGAAATAGAAAAAGTTCCCGGTTTTCGTTTTCGTTCCTTGAACCGGTTCAAAGCCCTGGTTTTAATGCAGTGTCTCCTGAGGACCTGAAGATTGCAGGCATCCAATGTCAGTTTTCAGCCTTGTCTCTTGCATACAGAGATTTCTCCAGATTCTCTGAATCTTTTAATGATATTATGGACCATAGATGATGTGATCCCCAAATTCTTTGCAATTTAAGAAGAAGAAACCTTCATTCGTCACATGCACACTTCAAGCACAGTGAAATTCATCCTCTGCATTTAACCCATCTGAAGCAGTGAACACATGCACACACTCAGAGCAGTGGGCAGCCACACCAGAGTGCCCAGGGAGCAGTCAGGGGTCAGGTACCTTGCTCAAGGGCACCTCAGCCCAAGGCTGTCCCACGTCAACCTACCTGCATGTCTTTGGATTGTGGGGGAAACTGGAGCACCAGGAGGAAACCCACGCAGACACGGGGAGAACATGCAAACTCCACACAGAAAGGCCCTCGCTGGCCACTGGATTTGAACCCGGAACCTTCTTGCTGTGAGGTGACCGTGCTAACCACTACACCACCATGCTGCCCAATTTTACATTGAGGAACGTTATTCTTAAATTGTTGCACTGTTTGCCCATGCAGTCTTTCACAGAGCGATGAACCCCTCCCCATCTTTACTTCTGAGAGACTCCACCTCTCTGGGATGCTCTTTTTATACCCAATCATGTTACTGACCTGTTGCCAATTAACCAAATTATTTTTGTTTTAGCATTATACAACTTTTTCAGTCTTTTGTTGCCCTGTCCCAACTTTTCTGAAATGTGTTGCTAACATCAAATTCAAAATGAGCATATATTTCTCAAAAAACAATAATTCTCAGTTTCAATATTTGATATGTTGTCTTTGTACTACTTTCATTGAAATATAGGGTTTCCATGATTTGCAAATCTTCATATTCTGTTTTTATTTATGTTTTACACAGTATCCCAACTTTTTTTTTGTAATTAGGGTTGTACCTAGAATCTAATAGAGCTTTAAAAAACATTTATGGTGATGGATGAGACATTTTACATATACTGTATGCATACATAACATAATGGCATGCTGTTATAAGGAATATAATGAATGATGGGGTAGTGTATTTGTATTACCGTACCATCATGAAGTTGATTATTTTCCATTTACAGCATGTCTCACCATGTTTTATCAACAATTGCATTTTTTATTTATCAAAGAACAACATGGTATATTTTACCAGTTTATAGTTAGAGATGTGGAACATCCACAGCCCAATTTATTTCCTGTTATCACTATAATAACTATAAACAGATGCCTTCTGAAGTTAATTTAAACAAAACAAATGCAGTTTTGTCATGTTACAGAGAATAGTACTCCATAGTACTGTGTCCTGAAGACTTTTCCATGTCTGAAAGCTTCAAGTTACAGTTTTATCTCTGACTGTTACTAAACACTGCCACTGCAGACTCCTTCCATGAATGGGAAATAAACATCGTCATACGTAAAGCTTCACCATATCAATAATTCTACATGTAGGTTTAAGTCTGTTTATGTTGAGCATCCACCATACAATTTCCTGTGAATAAGTGAATGAGCTGTTACTACAGGCATGATTATGTATTAGAGTGAACACATTAATATACTAAACCTGTGATTTAAATTACAACCAACACTACTGTGAAAGCTGATGTTATAGAACATTAATCAACACCAATGAGAGTCGAGAATTCAACAGCACTGTGGTTTAAAACCTTTTTTTTTTAAATCACATTGGCCTTCACTTTAGTTTGGAAGTTGATGCTGGAAGCACAAGTGTTCTACATTTACACCACATATTATTCTAGAAATGTTCCCATGACCATTTTAGGATGACTTTAAGATTTAATGTTGCTCAATAGTACAAGATTGGAAGCAGTTCATTTTATCCAGCTGAGGATGTTTTTGACCTGCGTGATCATGTTGATGTTAGTTTACAGAACCAGAGCCAAGAAATAAGGCTATGTTAATAAAATAAAAATTAAAAAAAAAAGGCTGCTTCAAATTCTGACCAAGCATGAGGTATGTTCCATTTAGGAATTTTTTGAACATGAGATATCCACAAATGAAAGATACAAAAACTCTCTCATGAGACATGAAAGACTTTTTTCTTCTTTCCATTCCGTCCATTCTTTTTCACATCTTATTGTAGTGATTCTTGCGCAGAGGTTTCATCATTCAGAACAACTTTGGCTAAAGACACTTAACTCTGAGAGCAGATCAACAGTCTCTTTGTAAGTTCTGAAGTAAATCAAGACAAAACTTGTGCAATTGTTGTGTTTTATCATGAATCTGGAATGGTGACGCTTTGCTTAGCATGTGGTGGCAGGCAGGAAGTAGATGATTGGATAAAGGATAATCTCCGTGTTAGCAGGTGTGAAGGCTACAAGATCAAATACACAGCATGGCTCTGAATGAAGCTGTGCAGGAAAATAGTCAGAACACACCCCAGGCATGTAGCTAATGATTCCTGGTCCTGAGATCCTGCCATCTTGATGGTAGAATATTGGCAAAGATTTGGCTTCCACTGTGCAGATGACAGGAATTAGTTCTCTCTCTGTTTCGATTGTGATGTGATTCACACCTTCTTTAATGCCAACTTAAATGCAAATACATCAAGCTGAAACATAACCAAAGTGTTTGTTGACCAAATACTGAATTTCACTGAACCAGAGACAGCTTAGCCAACATGGAATCCTCCAGACAGTCCCTCATGTAAACAAGTGATGAGAGAACTTGCGTGTTTAACTCCACTAGATGCTGCAGCTGAATTGAAAAGGCTCATGCACTACTGAAAGGCCATGGCACTGCAATTAGCTCACATGCAAAGCCTGCCTTGTATCTGGCACAGGAGAATGTGATCTCATCCTTTTTCAGGAGAAGCAAGGCCTCAAAGTCTACAAGGCTTGAGAAACATCAGACCAATCACAGAGAACTACAGTACCTGTAAACAAGGAATCCAAGCTGTCATAAGGGCATGACCAGTTTTCAGCCCTAATGTTACAAGTGTTTAAACTCTCATGGGGAAATCATGGCCTAATGGTTAGATCAGCAGCTTTGGGACCAAAAGGTTACTGGTTTGATTCCCTGGACCAGTAGGAATGGCTGAAGTGCCCTTGAGCAAGGCGCCTAACCCCCTACTGTTCTCCAGGCTGCCCTTGGTATGTTGTACTCTCTGGATAAGAGAGTCTGCTAAATGCCTGAAATGTAACCTCAATGTGGGCTTTGTTTAGAGCAAACCAGGAATTATAAGTGGTGTCTATGTTGGGGGTCAAAACATGGGCATGGGGAAAAATGAAGAGAAACTAGAACAAATAATCACAGTGCAAATACATGATAAAATTTTGCAAAGGTAGCATGACAGAAAAGGATATAAACAAGACTGTCAATGATGGTGTAGCTCACTCTGGCCCAAGTCTGGGTAGAAGTTATATGCACCCTAGGTGAAGAATTGAGAGAAAAGAAGCAATTTTTGTAAAATATGGACAACTCCAGACGGACGATGGACAACACACAATGATATAAGGCCATCACCAGTCGGCTGGATGAACTAATAAGCAAGTTAATAAATGACAAAACACAGGTGAGCACAACAGGGTAACAAACCAATGACAGGGCAGAGACAGGACCAAAACAGAATCAAAGACACATGGCAATGTAAATAAAAACACATGATGTGGCACAGTTCTAGATACGCTGGCAATGCTGAGTAAAAAAAAAAAAAGGCCAGTGACAAAAACAAGAGTCAAAAAGTTGCTTGGCCTGATGCTATATCTGACCAACCCAGACAACGAACCCACTTGCTGAGTATCAACCAACTTGTTTACGCAACCTGAACATAATAAAATGCTTTGAGATGTTAGTAATGGCTCACAATAAGCCCCCGTTGATGCCATTAATTAGGTTTAATAGATACAGTCACAGCCGTAATGACAATTCGACCTGATCAGGATCGTTACACGGTGGTGGTAGTTCAGGACCAGGATTGAGAAAAGTGTTCGAACTCATCTGGTTCTGCTCAGGAAGGATTTGTAAATGAAGCAATATGTGGGAACAGGTGCATTAGATTAGGAAAAGTTTAAAATGGTTCACAATATGAGGACCAGTATTTGGGAACCACAGTCACAAATACTTTTTTTTTTTTTTGGGGGGGGGGGGAGGGGGGGGGGGAGTTTGTGTGTTTTTGTTTGACCACTATGCGGGCAAAGAAAGGACGAGCTCAGGAACAGTGGTTCACAGCACAGCTGTGCCACCCCATAATTACAAAGGCCTGTGTGTGTGTGTGTGTGTGTGTGTGTGGGGTATGAGCCGTTTGTGTGTAATGTAAGTCTTAATTAGTGTTAGTTAATGTATACTTGGAAAGTATTCATTTTTAAGAACAAAAAACATGCACAGTGTTACACAGGAAGTTGATTTGCATGCAAGCAAACTCTAAATATAAATATACATGAAAGAAAGAAAGAAAGAAAGAAAGAAAGAAAGAAAGAAAGAAAGAAAGAAAGAAAGAAAGAAAGAAAGAAAACCACAGTGTGTGCAATGTTTTAAGTGTTTTCTGTAAGCCCAAAAGAGATTAGCATGTCATGTAGCTCATGTATACCAAAGAGAGCAGTTCGAGTTCTCCTCCAAGTGTGTTTAGCTCTGCTATCATGTTTCCTAAGCAGCAGTTATTAGCTTTGTGTGTCTGAGAGAAATCATGTGCTTGTCCAAACCACTAGATTGATCATCATGAGATGGAGAGACCCAGCTACTGGGTGGGATTGGGAGATGACATAATTGGGAAAACTTTTGTTATAGAAGGAAAGAAAACACAGACAGAACAAAAATGTTCTTCTCTTTACCATCCTTTCAACAGGATTCCTTTGTTAATACAGAAAATCTCTCATGAAAGCTTGGCAGAAGCACATGCAAATAATTACCCTGTTTGCTGTCCACCCTGCCACAAGTATTTAATCAGGATCTCCCCCATTTTGGCAACTCTTCCCGCATCCCACCTCCACCCCATAATTTTACTTCACTCAATGTAAATATCTGGGTTTGCTTTTTCTCCACATTTGGGCTTTTATCTCTCCAGTTTGGACTTGAAGCCACAATCATAACCCTGTATAGAACCTGTAAGCAATTATCAAAAACAAAACACCACTTAAAAAAAATTGCGATACAAATGTTCTACATTGAATGATCCTGATTTTTAATGTTCCAAAAGAATTCAGTTGAATGCATCACAGACAGGCTTGTAGTACTTAAGTCCAACTCGTGCTTTGACTTGGACTTGAGCACTGATGACCTGGACTTGGACTCAGACTCATGCATTAACTGAATTCAGACTCGTAAACTGGAGACGAGGACTCTGATTTTTTCTTTATTTTTTGTAACATGCCATAATAATTTGGCATAAGATATTTATATCTACATTAATTTTTATACTAATTTTGTGCAAGAAAATCCACATTCGCCTGTTCATACGTCATGTTCAGGAACAAACTAACGTTAATGGCACTAAAATGCCTGGAGAGAAGCCCCTAGGATTGTCCACTTTGCTTATACAGACTTCTCGTGCAGTGGGAGAAAATGCACTGCTATGTGTTCCATATGTAGAAGAACTATCGAGGAGATGACAGGGACGACCTCGAACGTCAATCGCCATTTGGTGAGACTCCACCCAGAGAAGGAAGAGACACACTATGTTCATTGCTCTGTTGATAGCAGGGCTTGCTGACTGATGAACTAGCTAGTGTTAACCCTCTCTCATGTTATTTGCCCTGTTGATAGTGGGCGGAGCTTGCTGAGCGATGAACTAGCTAGTATTAACCCTCTCTCATGTTATTTGCCCTGTTGATAGTGGGCGGAGCTTGCTGAGCGATGAACTAGCTAGTATTAACCCTCTCTCATGTTATTTGCCCTGTTGATAGTGGGCGGGGCTTGCTGAGCGATGAACAAGCTTTTTATCTGTAGCCTGTTAACTAAAACGGGGCAGTCGAGCAGGAATGTTAGTCCAACATGGTAGCAGAGACGCTTTCACATAAAGGCAGCAACAGCCATCGTCAAATGGTGCGGATGGAGTCTTGTTCTCGGACTCGGATCAATAGGGGACTCAACTCGAAATTTTCATTAATGACTTAGACTTGACTCGGACTTGAACACTAGGGACTCGAGACTGGACTCGGACTCGAGGTTTAGTGACTCGACTACAACGCTGGTCACAGGAATGCCGAACGCTTCAGATAATGTATGACTATGTAGCACATCACCTTTTGAGTCACTTGTTTTGTCTATACACACGTGTTTTGATGTATTTTTTGTGATCTCCCTCAGCCACAGTTTGTGTCTTACCACTTTGACTGTCTTTATTCCCACTTATTCGCATTGCCAGCTATTGACTCACTTCCAAACAGTAAACCTCAGCAGTAGAAGCATATATACTGGGTATAGTCTGTGTCTTTGAGCTACTGTCTCATAAATTGCCTCAATCGCACCTTTTTTGAACGTGTGGGCTCACTCCCATGGGGCCCAGCCGCACTGACATCACTGCGGTGAAAGTGTACGTCTTCTTGTGTGTGTGTGTGTGTGTGTGTGTGTGCGTGTGAGGGGAGGAGGGGGGAATATGGTCAGGTCTTGGGCTTACTGTCCTTGAAATGAATCCAGTTACAGGGTAACAACCATAGTGGCTTTTTCCTTCTCCTTCTCCTTTTCTCTTTCTCATACTGTTTCACATTTTAAATGTTGTCTCAGCCACTCTCTTATTACCTCCTCCTTTCTGCTTTCTCGTTTCTCGTCTGCTGTCTGTTTCCACCACCCCCTCTTCTATCTTTTGTATTATGGAGGGCTGATAGTCAAGTATTTAATTATTTTCCTTTTATCAAGTGCTAACTTTTGGCCTGTCCTTGTTATTTTTTTCTTCTGTTACTGATTAATGACTTCACACTTGTAACTGAGCATTCAGTCTTAGACTAAAGCAATACATCAGGAAGATTTTGTGCTTCACTGAAACACAAGACATTTTCTCAGCATTGTTCAGCTGTGCCATCTCTCTCTCTCTCTCTCTCTCGCTCTTTCTCTCTATAATGCAGACTTTGTTATAGATTTCTATTTTATGACTTCTACATTATCGAGTCAGTGCAAAAACATTTTAGAGTCGAAATGTTTGTTCATTTTCTCATCTCATTATCTCTAGCCGCTTTATCCTTCTACAGGGTCGCAGGCAAACTGTAGCCTATCCCAGCTGACTATGGGCGAAAGGTGGGGTACACCCTGGACAAGTCGCCAGGTCATCACAGGGCTGACACATAGACACAGACAACCATTCACACTCACACCTACAGTCAATTTAGAGTCACCAGTTAACCTAACCTGCATGTCTTTGGACTGTGGGGGAAACCGGAGCACCCGGAGGAAACCCACGCAGACACGGGGAGAACATGCAAACTCCACACAGAAAGGCCCTCGCCGGCCCCGGGGCTCGAACCCAGGACCTTCTTGCTGTGAGGCGACAGCGCTAACCACTACACCACCGTGCCGCCCCTGTTTGTTCATTTTCCAGCACAAAATTAAATGTTACAAAAAAAAAAAGAGTTTGTATCTGAGCAGTATGTCTGTGAAGATTCTCAGTCATCCAGGTCATAGTAACTGTGGGTGGTAAAAGAGAGCAACTGGACTTGCTTGAAGATTCTTGAAGACGTTTCACCTCTCATCCGAAAGGCTTCTTCAGTTCTGTCTGACTAGTAGGGAGTATCAGGTATTTATCCTCTCATGGATGAAAAGCTCATCTAAGGTGTCGTTGAGTCATCCTGTTGGTGTGGGTCACTGGGGGCTGGATGTGAACGGCCTCGAGAGTCGTTAGGGTGATCAATGGATTGCCCGTTAAGGTGATCAATGGAATGCTGATTCTCTCTGTCCTCTTGTGAATCACTGAAAACAGCTGGGTTTTGGTGTGCATTCAGTTGTCTGGGAAGTGTGCCAAGGACTGCATTGTAGGTAGCTGATAAATGATGTCTTAGGCCCTGTCCACACGGCAACGGATTCAGGTGAATCTGATAAAATTGTTTATTGTTTCGGCCTGGCGTCCACACGGCACCGGCGTTTTGGGTGCCCCAAAATGAAATCTTTTGAGAACGGGTTCCAGAGTGGAAAAATCTGGGAACGGCGCTGTTGTGAAGTCGTCTGGATGAGTAGAACGGATTTGTTTACGATGACGTCACAACCACATGACAATCCCGCCAGCAAAAATAGGGAAAAAAAAGGAACGATCTCACCTCTTCAGATGTTGGTTTAAGTCCGACAATACATTCCTCAAAAAGGGCATAGAAGAACAAAGTAATCCATCAACGTGTAGCATTCAATTTATTCCGGACCATTAAAGAATTCTGGAGGATCTCAGAATGTTGGCGTACCGGCTTCCATCTACCCCCGTTCATTCCTCTCTCTCTCCATCTACCCCCGTTCGTTCCTCTTTCCGCGTCTCCATTCAAAAAACGAGCACGTGATTCAAAGGGACTATAGACCCTTCCCACTGACGTCACCGGAAACCGGAAGTAAACAAACCCTGCGCCATATTGGAAGACCAACAAACTCGTGATTAGGGAGAAATAACGGCAGCGCGCGGAATTTAAACCCACGAGGCACTTGATTCATCATAAACCTACAATGGTAAACTTTTGTGCTGTGTTAGGGTGTTCCAACAAAGCTGATGGGAAAGGTGAAAAGAAGTCTTTCTACAGAATACCAGCTGTGATTGAGACACAAGCAAACCAAGGAGCTTTCTGCCAGGAGACAGAGAATAAGTGCATTACTGAGTGTCTGTGAGCAAAGGAGAGCCTGAACGTTGCAACCTCCCTATTGGCTGTTTATTGGCTGTTTGTAAAAATGTATCAATTGTTGCCCCTCCCACGGGAATCATCGCGGACTCGAGAGACGAGACCTGACGAGTTAGTTCGTTGGTAGCAGAACAAAATGTCTGGACACAAATCGGGTTTTCAGAAAAGGAAAGAAAATAAACGCAGGGTTGAAAATACAAAAAAGGAGGCAGAAAAAGCAAAACGAGTTAAGGTAGGACAAATGGTTACTTTTCTGAGGCAGCCTGCCGTGGCTGCAGGCTTTCAGTTGTGTCATTGAATGGTTACTTTTCTGAGGCAGCCCGCCGTGGCTGCCTGCAGGCTTATTCATTATAGCCCATTTAGTTAAAATAGTTGATATAAAATGTTTATAGTTATACAGTGGTGCTTGAAAGTTTGTGAACACTTAAGAATTTTCTATATTTCTGCATAAATATGACCTAAAACATCATCAGATTTTCACACAAGTCCTAAAAGTAGATAAAGAGAACCCAGTTAAACAAATGAGACAAAAATATTATACTTGGTCATTTATTTATTGAGGAAAATTATCCAATATTACATATCTGTGAGTGGCAAAAGTATGTGAACCTTTGCTTTCAGTATCTGGTGTGACCCCTTTGTGCAGCAATAACTGCAAATAAACATTTCTGGTCACTGTTGATCAGTCCTTAGAGGAATTTTAGCCCATTCCTCCATACAGAACAGCTTCAACTTTGGGATGTTGGTGGGTTTCCTCACATGAACTGCTCACTTCAGGTCCTTCCACAACATTTTGATTGGATCAAGGTCAGTACTTTGACTTGGCCATTCCAAAACATTAACTTTATTCTTCTTTAACCATTCCTTGGTAGAATGACTTATGTGCTTAGGGTCATTGTCTTGCTGCATGACCCACCTTCTCTTCAGATTCAGTTCATGGACAGATGTCCTGACATTTTCCTTTAGAGTTCGCTGGTATAATTCAGAATTCATTGTTCCATCAATGATGACAAGCCGTCCTGGCCCAGATGCAGCAAAACAGACCCAAACCATGATACTACCACCACCATGTTTCACAGATGGGATAAGGTTCTTTTGCTGGAATGCAGTGTTTTCCTTTCTCCAAACATAATGACTTTCATTTAAACTAAAAAGTTCTATTTTGGTCTCATCCGTCAACAAAACATTTTTCCAATATCCTTCTGGCTTGTCCACGTGATCTTTAGCAAACTGCAGACGAGCAGCAATGTTCTTTTTGGAGAGCAGTGGCTTTCTCCTTGCAACCCTGCCATGCACACCATTGTTGTTCAGTGTTCTCCTGATGGTGGACTCATGAACATTAACATTAGCCAATGTGAGAGAGGCCTTCAGTTGCTTAGAAATTACCCTGGGTTCCTTTGTGACCTCACCAACTATTACACCCCTCGCTCTTGGAGTGATCTTTGTTGGTCGACCACTCCTGGGGAGGGGAACAATGGTCTTGAATTTCCTCCATTTGTACACAATCTGTCTGACTGTGGATTGGTGGAGTCCAAACTCTTTCGAGATGGTTTTGTAACCTTTTCCAGCCTGATGAGCATCAACAACGCTTTTTCTGAGGTCCTCAGGAATCTCCTTTGTTCGTGCCATGATACACTTCCACAAACATGTGTTGTGAAGATCAGACTTTGATAGATCCTTGTTCTTTAAATAAAACAGGGTGCCCACTCACACCTGATTGTCATCCCATTGATTGAAAACACCTGACTCTAAGTTCACCTTCAAATTAACTGCTAATCCTAGAGGTTCACATACTTTTGCCACTCACAGATATGTAATATCGGATCATTTTCCTCAATAAATAAATGACCAAGTATAATATTTTTGTCTCATTTGTTTAACTGGGTTCTCTTTATCTACTTTTAGGACTTGTGTGAAAATCTGAAGGTGTTTTAGGTCATATTTATGCAGAAATATAGAAAATTCTAAAGGGTTCACAAACTTTCAAGCACCACTGTAGTTATGTGATGGTTGTCCTCAGTGTTCGAACTATGCCGATATTTTCGGGGGGTCCCTTTTTTCCCTGGGGGGGGGGGTGCTTGCGCTTGTCTCGGAGCACGGATCTCCAAACACGAGAAGCCTATCTTACGCACATATCACGCGGACTTCACACCTCCACACACGCATCGCGTCTGAAGTCATAACTCATCAGGGGAAATCATGTCCGCATTGGCATGTTCAAAAAACAACCTCGTGTCAACAATGATACCACACACAAGAACAAAAAAAAACCAGTCAGGCTACTCAACAACCAACCTGGCAGCAGCAGTCGTTGTCATATCGGTTTATTTTATCTTTTATGTAAACACAACACTTCGGATATGCAAATGCTTCCCGTTACACACGATTGCTATGTCAATAAACATCATTTTGCCAATATTTTAGAGACCCCCCAACATTTCCCAAATCATGTTTTCAAGGGATCTCATGTCTGTTTCAGGGGATCTCGGATCCCCCAAGTACCCCCATAGTTCGAACACTGGTTGTCCTGATTTAGACTGGTGTGTTTTTTTTTGGCGGGGGGTGGGGGGTTGCGCGATATTGCACCCGGGTCCAGATTAGGGCAGAACCGGCCCTGGCTACATTTCAGGTGTAGTTTGTTTTATGTATGTATGTACTTGCATAGATGTGTACTTGGTCTTCCAATATGGCGACTACCGAAATCTCGTGGCACGGTGACGTCATGCGGGAACCCTCTATAGCCATAGGACAGGGAGTGAGAAGGTGTGCTCGTGTGACAGTGACAGGGAAGAACCTAGGCTCATGCTTGCCCTGAATTTCTCTTAAAGTGAAGGCAGAAGAACGTTCAGCGCCTGGCCAGGCTTTCTATGTATTAATTTACATAGACGTTTTAATATTAAATATAAATAAGTGTCTTAGACAATAGATACTATTTTATGCTACTGACTAATAATCAAAACTTTATGTGGCTAATGCTACAGAAGAAGGGGTTTATGCACATGCGTCTACTTCTTCTATTGTTCTGGTGTCTCCGATGGGACTGTCTTACAGCGCACGTAGAGGTGTGGCATGTGTATTGCATCGTTTTCAGCAAGCGTTGCGTTGCCATATGAACCTGATATTTTACTGATCCGTTGCCCATGTGGACGCGATATTTAACCTTCATCCTACCAAGTGGGGTCCATCTGGACCCCGCACCTATATGTTTGTTTGCCATTTTAAAAATATGTGACATACTGCCTCACCGTTTTATGAATTTGTCGGAATTTATGTCTTAATTAAAACACTAAAGCACCGGAAGATCAGCTTTTTGCATTGTGAAGGTATAATTAATTTGTTACTGGGGTCCAACCGGACCCCAGAGTAAAGTTTATCTGTCTTTCATTTTATAATTGAATAGCACACTGAAAGTTAACTTCTTTTATTTCTTTTATGTTCCATAATGAAACTACCAAGGCATTCCTTCTTGGGGTCCGTGTGGACCCCACTGCTGCAATAAGCACAGGCTGCAAAACAAAAGCCCTAAATAATTTTACAATTACTTTTTTGTTTTAAATTCTGTAAGAAAAGACCTAAGTTGTAATCCAGAATGTTTTACAGCTGCATGAGCTGCAAAAATCATGTATATAATGCCAATTTTTTTTGTGGCACTATAATTGCTACATGTATGCTAGTTATTGCAATATTATTGCAATGTTATTGCATTTATAATACATCATTGATATTCAGCCATAGTGGATTTTGTTCTTCAATAAAGTTATGTCTGTTTGCTGCATTGAATTGGTTCTTACTGCACTGATTTCAAGGTATTCCCTCCTGGGGTCCATACGGACCCCGCCTGGTAGTTTGTGTATGTAAAATTGGCTGGTAGGATGAAGGTTAAGTGTGTTCTTTATGCCTTGGGCCCTTTAGTGTATTGCTGTTATTAATACAAGATGTTCTGAACAAAACTTATCTGGTGATTTTGTCTTTATAAGCTTTAATTTTAAAGAAAAGTATTAGGGTCCAAACGGACCCCACATGGTAAGATTAAGGTGTAAAATAGCATGGTAGGATGAGGGTTAAAAAAAAAAATCTCGTTGCCGTTGTCATGTGGATGTAGCCTTAGACCCCCACCTCTGTTCCGTGATGGCTGTTCCAGGTTGACAAAAATGGCTTCTTTAACTCCTCGCTCATACCAACGATCTTCTCTGGCTAAAATGTGTACATTGCAATCCTGAAATGAGTGTCCTTTGTTGTTAAGATAAAGGTAGATAGCAGAGTCCTGGCCTGAGGAACTGGTTCTCCTGTGTTGAGCCATACGCCTGTGAAGCGGTTGTTTTGTTTCCCCAATATACGAGTCTGTGCATTCCTCACTGCACTGAATTGCATACACTATGTTGTCCTGTTTGTGTCTGGCTATTCTGTCCTTAGGGTGGACCAGTTTCTGCTTCAGGGTGTTACTGGGTCTGAAATGTACTGGAATGTTGTGTTTGTAGAAGATCCTCCTGAGTTTCTCGTTATGTTCCTTTTTCTGCTCTTGAAGAAAGACCAGTTGGGATACCCGCAGTTCTGAAGTGCTTTCTTGATGTGATTCTGCTCCTTCTCTTTTCCCTCTACCGTTGTAGGGATGTTTTGAGCCCTGTGTTGCAAGGTCCTAATGACCCCCAGTTTGTGTTCCAGTGGGTGGTGAGAGTCGAAGAGTAGGTACTGGCCTGTGTGTGTGGGTTTCCAGTAGACCTTGATGCTAAGGCTTCTGTCTTGTCTAATGTGTACATCACAATCCAAGAAGGCTAGATTATTCCCACTGACGTCCTCCCGAGTGAAATTGATGTTGAGATCCACTGCATTGATGTGCTTAGAGAAGGCTTCCACTTCATGGGTTTTGATTTTAACCAAGGTGTCATCCACATATCTGAACCAGTGGCTGGGAGCAACTCCTGAAAAAGTGGTCAAAGCTTTATGTTCCACTTCCTCCATGTAAAGATTGGCCACAATAGGGGACACCGGTGAGCCCATAGCGCATCCATGCTTCTGTCTGTAGAAACTTTCATTAAATTGGAAATAAGTGGTAGTCAGGCAGAGGTCAAGCAGGGTGCAAATCTGGTCCGTGGTGAGGTTCGTTCTATCCAGTAAGGTGTTGTCTTGAAGGAGTCATTTTCTAACAGATTCGACTGCTTCTGTGGTGGGATTGCAGGTGAAAATAGAAGTGACATCGTAAGAAACCATGGTTTCATCTGAGTTTAGTTTGAGGTCTGCAACTTTAGTAGCAAAATCTTGGGAGTTTTTGACGTGATGTAGCGTATTCCCAACAAGAGGAGCCAGGATGGTGGCTAGGTGTTTGGCAGTGTTATAGGTGACAGAGTTTATACTGCTGATGATAGGTCTGAGTGGAGCTCCTTCCTTGTGGTCTTTCTTCAAGAGCAGAGAAAGGAACATAATGGACAAGGAGGATAACAGGAACAAACGCAAGAACATTGTCCTTCCCTACATTTCTGGTCTATCTGAGAAACTCAGGAGGATCTTCTACAAACACAACATTCCGGTACATTTCAGACCCAGTAACACCCTGAAGCAGAAACTGGTCCACCCTAAGGACAGAATAGCCAGACACAAACAGGACAACGTAGCGTATGCAATTCAGTGCAGTGAGGAATGAAATGGACTCGTATATTGGGGAAACAAAACAACCGCTTCACAGGAGTATGGTTCAACACAGGAGAACCAGTTCCTCAGGCCAGGACTCTGCTATCTACCTTCATCTTAACAACAAAGGACACTCATTTCAGGATTGCAACGTACGCATTTTAGCCAGGGAGGATCGTTGGCATGAGCGAGGAGTTAAAGAAGCCATACAGAGGTGGGGGTCTAAGACATCATTTATCAGCCACCTACAATGCAGTCCTTGGCACACTTCCCAGACAGCTGAATGCACACCAAAACCCAGCTGTTTTCAGTGACTCACAAGAGGACAGAGAGAATCAGCATTCCATTGATCACCTTAATGGGCAATCCATTGATCACCCTAACAACTCTCGAGGCTGTTCACATCCAGCCCCCAGTGACCCACACCAACAGGATGACTCAACGACACCTTAGATGAGCTTTTCATCCATGAGAGGATAAATACCTGATACTCCCTACTAGTCAGACAGAACTGAAGAAGCCTTTTGGATGAGAGGTGAAATGTCTTCAAGAATCTTCAAGCAAGTCCAGTTGCTCTCTTTTACCACCCACAGTTATCTGAGCAGTATATTCCATAAGAGAGCACTTTTCAGATTAAAAAAGAAAACATAATGGAGGCTACTGGGTTTTGGTGCAAAATTAAGAAGTGAGTGTGACAGTCAAAGTGTCCAGAAGAACTGTGGCTGGTTCTATAAGATGCTCAGTAAAACCTACAGCTCATTTCCTTATAAAACTGCACTGATTGTACCTGAGACTACTTTTTTTTTTAAAGCAAAGGGTTGTCTCACACCAAATATTGTCTTTGTTTAATTTATTATGGCTTACTGATTACTGTTTATAGTATTTTTAAAATGTCGAAACATTTGCACAGCATTCTTTACATGTGCTTAAGACTTTTGCACAGTACACAATACTGTACACACACACACACACACACACACACACACACAGAGTACAAAAGAAGCGTTTGTGGGTTTGGTTGTGTGGTTATGTTCTGCTGGTTTTGCGATTGTTACTGGGTGTTCTTTGAAAGCAATGTGTAAATTTTTATAAGTTGTGTTTTCTTTTCTTGAGATTTAGAACTTTATGAGGTGGCAGAGTGCCAGGCAAAAGTTTGGACACACCTTCTAATTCAGTGTATTTTCTTTATCTTTATTAATTTAAAATCACTTCATGTCTTAAAGTAATGATGGATGTCATTTCTCTTTATTTAGTTGAACGCTTCTTGATATAATATGGATTACTACAGTTGTGGTGCGGAATAGGGCTGTTTACTGTATTTTTATTATTTACTTTTTCCTGTTTGATCTCAAACACATTAAGAAGGCAAGAAACTCGTCCACTAATTACCTTTTGACGAGGCACCTGTTAACTGAAAAGCATTCCAGGTGACTATCTCATGAAGCTGGTTAAGATAATGCCAATAGTGTCCAAAGCATCATCAAGGTAAATGGCGAATACTTTGAAGAATCTAAAATATCAAACACAGTTTGTTTCTTTTAATAATTTTTTAATTTACAGTTGGAATCTAATTCCATATATGTTCCATGTTATTTCATAGTTTTGATGTCTTCAATATTGTTGTACAATGTTGAAAATACAAAATACAAAAAAAAATCTATGAATGAGTAGGGGTGTACAAATTTTTGACTGGTACTGTTTATACATACAGGAGTTGTTCGTTTGGCTTTTCAAAGTGGAAACAGCTGAACTCATTAGTCTGTAACACTCATTAGCCTAAAAAAACAGAAAAAACCCTACACAGGAAACAAGTGAAACAGTAGCCTATACTGAGATCAATGTCTTAATATTGGTACATAGAAATGCGCAACGTGTTATATATTTTGTTTGTTTGTTAATTATTAACCTATGCATATTTCTGCAGCAAATTCTGCGGAACTCACGGGAGAATACCACAAAAGTCATCTTCCTCATCACGGACGGCTACTCAAATGGTGGGGATCCTCGGCCAGTCGCAGCAATGCTTCGCAGGAGTGGTGTCGAGATCTTCACCCTGGGCATCTGGCAGGGAAATATCCGTGAGCTTCATGACATGGCATCACAGCCCAAAGATCAACACTGCTACTTTGTGCATGACTTTGCTGAATTTGAAGCTCTCGCACGCCATGCTCTTCATGAAGGTAAGATATGAGATTACCTGATGATGTAATTGACAATTTGGAGGGGGTTTTTTTTCTTCAGTAAACAGTGATATCACTGAGGATTTCTTCCAAACAAAACTTATTTACCACCACATTTTGATCCACAGGTAGGGGGACACCGAGGGTAGATGTAACACTTTTTGTCTAAGCACCTATAACTTGCAGAATTTTTGCGGTAGAGCACTCAAATTTTGAAACAAAGTCCCTTCATTTGTCTACTACAAATAGGAATTCTTTCAACTTCTCCAGCTATATCACAAAATTCATTATTATTTGATGTCAAATGCAAGGATTGCCATTGTTACAACCAACCCCACTGCTAGGGTATGTTGTAACACAACCTGGGGTAAATTGTAACAGTAAAATTGAAGAATTAAAAGTTGAGACCACACCACAAAATATGCATCCATCCTTGACTTGCAAGTGACATCAAAACAAAGCAAAATAAAAACCCAGATGTTGGCCTTGTTGGTGGAGATACAAATGTGGGGTCAAGCGACATTCCATACAAAACATAGTCACGCGTGCCCAACTCTCTTTGTTTTTCCACTGCTTTAAGGGTTATTTTAGCTATGCCATATCTTTGTGCTGTTTATGGTTGTGGTCACAACAGTACTCATGACCATGGCACGTTCCGATTTTTTAGAATTCTGTCCATGATTTGAAAAGAGGGCGAGGAAACTCTGAGGCTTAGTAGAGAGAGGAGATGAGGAGCTCAGGACACTTTGTCCAATGACCATTTTGTCCAAAGCCTTTTTCATACGCACTATCAATTATTTTATATTTCAGGTATTTGTCAGTCCTGCATGCTGTGGCACGTACACCTGAAGGCACACCTCAGGCTGCGCATGCGCCGAGTGGACTCCAGCATGCACACCTGAACTCAATTAATGAATTGTGTGCACCTATTTAAGGACTGTGCTGATGCACAATCAGTGCGAAGTATTACAATACGTCAGCACACATTACCGAGCCTGTCCTCCCGTGTTTCTGATTTCCTGTTTCCTGATTCCCGTGCCTGTTTCGCATTCTCATTCCCGTTCTCGCTTTGCCTCTGATATCCTGTTTGCACCTCGCCCGACCCTTTGCTTGTTTCACATTTTGGATTTTGCCTGTTGATTTGGACTGTTTGCCTATGTGTATATTTGCTCACTGTAAATAAACTGATACATCTGCACTTACATCCACCTACCTCATACCTGACAGAATACTTTGCCATACAATGGATATAGCAGAAGTTTTTCAGTACGCGATTCCACGCCACTTCCGGGTTTCCCTATCTCAGCCCCTCGCCTCGTATTTCTGGTTGAAGTCTGACTGGAGTCCCCTGGCACCCTACTACGGAATATATCACCCTATGGGATTCAATCTTCAGTGTGACTTCTTCTATGAGGACCTCCAGTAGCCCAAGCCACCAGAACCTATCTGGGTAAGCTTTATCCTAACGTTTATTGCTGGACGAGCATGCAGATGGGTGGATTACCTGATCCGAGTTGAGCACCCATGCCTTTGAAGCTCACAGACTTTTTTTGCAATGCTCAAGTTCATTTTTGAATCTTCGGTAAAGGAGGAACCCCATGAATTAATTTTTTTTTTTTTTTGGGGGGGGGGCAATCCCTCCAGTGGCTGACACAGCAGAAGAGGCCATCACTCCAGAGCTCCCTCCAGTGGCTGACACAGTGGAGGAGGCCGTTACTCCAGAGCTCCCTCCAGTGGCTGACGCAGTAGAGGAGGCCATCACTCCAGAGCTCCCTCCAGTGGCCGATGTAGAGACAGCAGAGGAGGCTGTTGTTCCTGAGCCCCTTCTAGAGGCTGTCTCTCCAGAGCTGGCTTCTCAGCTAGAACCAGCACCTGAATCAATGCCTGAAACAGAGTCTGTATCAGAACCCATGCCGGAACCTGAACCAGTGCCAGCATCTGTTCCTGTTCCACTGCCAGTGCCAGCGTTTGTTCCTGTTCCAGTGCCAGTGCCAGCATATGTTCCTGTTCCAGTGCCAGCGTCTGCTCTAGAGCCAGTGCCAGAGTCAGAGTCAGTGCCAATGCCTGCTCCAGAACCAGAGTCAGTGCCAGTGTCTGCTCCAGAACCAGTGCCAGAGTCAGCGCCAGTGTCTGCTCCAGAACCAGTGTCAGAGCCTGTGCCAGTGTCTACTCCAGAACCTATGCCAGCTCCAGTGCCAGAGCCAGCATCAAAGCCTGTTCCAGAGCCAGTGCCCAGGTCAGCTAGAGCATCACAGCCTATGCCTGAGTTGGCACCTGTGCCAGCTTCAGTGCTGATGCTAGAGTCAAGGCCAGTGCCAGAACCTGAGCCTGTTCCAGAACCTGTGTCAGAGGACGTCAGAGCAATCTCTGCCTCAGCTGGCTATGAAGACATCATTGTTGTCCTGCCACCACCCAGCCATGAAGACGCCATCGTCATCCCGCCATCAGGTCCTAATCAGGACCTAAGCAACACAGTGACAGAGTTCAAGCCCATGCCTGAATCCAGTTCCGAGTCCAAGCCAAGTCCTGAGCTTGAACTAGATCCAAGTCCTGAGTTCGAACTAGAGCCAAGTCCCGAGTCCAAGTTACGTCCAGAGTCCAAGCTACATCCAGAGTTTGAACTAGAGCCAAGTCCTGAGTCCAAGTCATGTCCACAGTCCAAGTCAAGTCCAGAGCTCGAGTCCTCTACTGAGCCCGAATACAGCCTGGAGTCTGAGTTGAAGCTTGCTTCCTGCCCTGAGCTCAAGCCAATTCCAGAACTCCAACCTGAGTCATCTCCAGAACTTGAGCCAGAGTCTAGTCCAGGTCTCAGGCCATCTCCAGAGCCCAAGTCATCTTCAGAGCTTGAGCACAATTCCAGCCCTGAGTTCAAGCCAGATCCAGAGCTCAAGCCTGAGTCATCTCCTGAGCTGGAGCCAGAGTCCAGCCCAAAGCTCAAGTCATCTCCAGAATCCAAATCCAGCCCAGAGCTTGAGTCCACCTTCAGTCCTGGATCCGAACCAAGTCCAGGACCCAAGTCAAGTCCTGAGTCTGAGCATGATTCCAACCCAGAGCCCAAGTCAAATCCTGAGCTCAAGCCCACTCCTAGTCAGAAGTCCAAGCCTTGTCCTAAGCCTGAGCCCGAACCCCCACCGGAGCAGAGTATGATGGATTTTCACTCCTTGAGGGAGCTCTTTGGGAGGGGGTTCTGTCAGTCCTGCATGCTGTGGTGCGTGCACCTGAAGGTGCACCTCGGGCTGTGCGTGCACCAAGTGGACTCCAGCAAGTGCACCGTTAACGATGCGCACCTGAACTCAATTAAGGAACTATGTGTGCACCTATTTAAAGACTGTGCTGATGCACAATCAGTGCGAAGTATTACGATACATCAGTACGCATTACCAAGCCTTTCTTCCCGTGTTTCTGATTTCCTGTTTCCTGGTTCCTGTGCCTGTTTCTCATTCTCATTCCCATTCTCGCTTTGCCTCGGATATCCTGTTTGCGCCTCGCCTGACCCTTTGCCTGTTTCATGTTTTGGATTTTGCCTGTCGATTTGGACTGTTTGCCTGTGTGTATATTTGCTCACTATAAATAAACTGATACTTCTGCACTTACATCCACCTACCTCGTACCTGACAGTATTCCGGTGTTCGCGGACGAAAGCCCTGCGAAAGCGCTGCTTGGTGACTAAAGATTTAACATGATCCAGCTAGCTTTAAAAATTAATAACTTGGCCAACAGAGCTCACAGTGAAGCCAAGTTTTACAGGCACCTCCCTCTAAGCCCCCCTTCGAAAGAGCACAGTCTTGGGTCAGTAGAACCGCGCCTCGGCCCAGGATTCGCGAAAGAAGCCCCCGCGAGAGCGCTGCTCGGTGCCTAAAGATTTAATATGATCCAGCCAGAAACATAGACATACATGGAACAGCCTGCAATGACAAGGGAGTTAACTCATCCCTGGGTCAGCAAGTGGCATGGACCGACATGGTTACCCCCCCCCCCCCCCCCAGTATGCTTTTTAGTGTTGAAGCACACATACTATGGCACTCATTTGCTTTACAAAAATGTGTTTTGCTTCTGTCAAATTCCATTGAGAATTACTCCTTTTTTCGAACAAATACCTGAAATAAAATAATTGATAGTGCGTATGAAAAAGGCTTTTGTCGAAATGTCTTAACGATTGGACGAAATGACCTGTATTTGTACTTGATGGTTGGTAGAAGTGTCTTATCTTCAGAAAAGCCTGACTTTTTTAAATAATATAGGTCAAAACCACACATATCTATCTTCTCTTTGTATTGAATCTTCACTTGACTGTTCAAATCGTGGTAATACTGAGAAAATTCAGCATTATTTATAGACATGCTTTCAGTGCCTGCCATCCTATATCCACCATCATGGTGGACACTCATGATGTAGCACATTTTGATCACATGGTTGCAAGTCATTGATATAAGTTTATTGTGCATGTGCCAACACTTGAGCATCTTCCTGTGGTTCACTAAGAACAAAAGGACCTCATCACTGACAGCTAAATGAAGAACAGTGTCAGTGGTGTGTGTCCTGACATTAGACGAGCTTTCTTAAAGAACATCTGGTAATACCTACTGACACATATGAATGGAACACATAACATATGTGAATGGAAACCTTCATTCAGCAGGGGGTCAGATGCAACTCGTCATAATCAACATAAAATTCCAGGAAGACTTTTGGCAATTAATAAACCAACAAACATGCACACTGTGTTTTTCTTTTAAATGATAAAACATGAACTTGAGTGTGTTATCCATCTAATCAGAGTTGCAGTGGTGACAGATGTATGTAGGTCTACCAGGGGTGCAGTTTTCATGGTCCCAGAACTTGCAATCTACACATCTGATCCACTTTTCTTTGGGCTTGGAATTTCCAAAGGGCTCCATGCACACAATGCAAAAATCTACTGTGTGAGTTGTAATTACAGGGATGGTTGGAACACTTTCTTATGAGATGTTACAACCATCCCCACACCTGTCAGTTATTGTTTAGCTAGCTGTACCAGCAGGGTGGTTTGTTATTAGCATAGATTAAATGCCTCACATCTTACCAAAGAACCTACTCTTTAATTTAATACAAGTTACTTAATTCAAACTCGTACAGTATCAGTATGAATCAAAATATAGACTTGGTGGGGGTGTCATGGCTCAGGTGGATAAGGTGCCATACCATAAATCTGGGGACCCGGGTTCGATTCCAGCCCGAGGTCATTTCCCTGTCTCTCCCACTCATTTCCTGTCTCTACACTGTCCTATCCAATAATAAAAAGGTGAAAAAAGCCCCAAAAAATATAGACTTGGTCCAAAAAATTACATTCTTACCTGAAAATTAGTGTTTTGACTGTAAAATCTATACACTTCTTCACATAGCCATGTAAGTTCACATACAAGGTCATGGAGGGAGTGGTTATACCTGAAATTGATCACATGACTCTTATGTTATCTCTTATTGGTGAAAGTGATGCTCTTACAACTACCGCTTTGTTACAACCATCCCCGGTTTCCTCTACTAAATAAGTGAATATCAGTGATTGTAGATGTGTAAGGAAAAGAAAGTAAAATAACAGGGTTTAAATGCACACTGGGAGAGTTTAATCATTCTGATTATTAAAGAGGGCGGTACGGTGGTGTAGTGGTTAGTGTTGTCGCCTCACAGCAAGAAGGTCCAGGTTCGAGCCCCGTGGCTGGCAAGGGCCTTTCTGTGCGGAATTTGCATGTTGTCCGCGTGGGTTTCCCCCACAGTCCAAAGACATGCAGGTTAGGTTAACTGATGACTCTAAGGCCCTGTCCACACGGCAACGGATTCAGGTGACTCCGATACAATTACTTATCGTTTAGGCCTGGCGTCCACACGGCACCGGCATTTTGGGTGCCCAAAACGCAATCTTTTTGAGAACGGGTTCCAGAGTGGAAAGATCTGGCAACGTTGCCGTTGTGAAGTCGTCTGGATGAGTAGAATGGATTTGTTTACGATGACGTCACAACCACATGACTGTGAGTGCTTCACGCCGGGTAGAAGTGTAACGAACTCGATGTGAGTTGTCAACAAATCCTATAACTTGGTTCATGTAACGCGCTTACAAAATATTTTCACTGTGAATATTTATTGTGTAATGGTGCAAAGTGAGAGAGAGAGAGAGAGAGAGAGAGAGAGAGAGAGAGAGACTCTGCCCTTAGGGCAGAGTCAATCCCGCCAGCAAAAATAGGGGAAAAAAGGAGCGATCTCACCTCTTCAGATGATGGTTTAAGTCCTACAATACATTCCTCAAAAAGGGCGTAGAAGAGCAAATTAATCCATCAACGTGTAGCATTCAATTTATTCCGGACCATTAAAGACGCTGCCTTCCGCGTAGAATTATACGTCATCCTCGCCGCCATATTGGATAGGTCAAAGCGGAGAATAAAAATTAGCTGCGTTTAACTGTACCAACAGGTTTGCCGTCCAAACGAGATCACATGGGATTACCTTTCACAGGTGAGACTGGAAAAATACTTTTCATTGTATTTGGTCATTATAATGTAATTTTACGAACAGATTTTCCTGACTTTGTGGCTAATATGAAGTCTCGCGCATAATAGTTTATGCGCATGCGTCCTTACTTCTTCTATTGTTCTGGTGTCTCCGAAGGGACCGTCTTACAGCGCCCCTAGAGGTGTGGCATGTGTATTGCATCATTTTCAGCAAGCGTTGCGTTGCCATATGGACCTGATATTTTACTGATCGTTGCCCATTTGGACGCGATATATTTTTAAATAACATCTAGTTGCCATTGTCGTGTGGATGTAGCCTAAATTGACTGTGAGTGTGAATGGTTGTCTGTGTCTATGTGTCAGCCCTGTGATGACCTGGCGACTTGTCCAGGGTGTACCCCGCCTTTTGCCCGTAGTCAGCTGGGATAGGCTCCAGCTTGCCTGCGACCCTGTAGAACAGGATAAAGCGGCTAGAGATAATGAGATGAGATGAGATGATGATAATTTCAGTTTAAATATATTAATTACTTAGAAGTAAAACATATTTTTTAAACAGTTATTTGAAAATAAACCTGGCCATGAACAACAGCCCCACATACTGTTCATGGCTTGTTTTGTAGAAAGATTTTTTCGTTTATTCACTTTTTGGACTGAAACAATAACCAGGACACAATAATACAAAATAACCTCTTAATAATACATGTCTGTTTATGAAAATGACAATAAATTAACAGCCAAATATAAACTATACAGTCTATCCAAAAGAAATATATCGGTTCAGTATTTATCACAGCTCAGTATGACAGGTGAGATAGTGTGTAGTCTGGATCCGTAAAATTGTAGTGATCAGCAGGTTTCCCGAATTGAAAAAAAGCAAAATAAAAGCGTCATCATCAAAAATTATATACAGCTCTTTTTAAAATGAAATAATCATAGAAGTCTTTGATTGTCAGATCACACACTCGAGCAAGGAGAGTTTCTGCATGACCAGGCGATTAAACGATCCAATATTTCTTATATATTGCAATCATTCATTAATAACTAGCTAGTTCATAGCACTTACCGCTGATAAAATATTCACTGTAAACTCATGTGGTTTTTGCTTTCTCATCGCTGAGATCAGCCTGATTGATGTTGGACAGCCATTGACGTCTACGCTCCATGGACAACTCTCTTGTTTTTTTCTCCTTGATTATTTATAATTGCTGGAACTCTAAAGAACTTAAGTCCCCTCGTCTTGAATAGAGTTGTGCTCGCATCCAGTTACAGCACAAAGAGTCAGCAGAGCGAAGAAACAAAAGGAATTCTTGAGTGTAACAACCTCTCAAGGATATCTTCTAATGTGCGGTGCGTGAGTTTGTGTGTATCCTCCAAAATGGCCCACTTCCAGTTCAAAGCCTCAAGCATTAGCTATGACATCACGTGCAAATGAAGAATATGAGACACCTTAAATGAACATGTCTGCAGTTGTCTGTCTGTCTGTCAGTCTGTCTGCTGCCATCTTCATAGATGAGAGTCTGCAATCCAGGAAGCTGTCAACTAGCTTCCATGAATACTTTTGGGTGATTATAGCACACACCAGAGGGACCCTAACCCTCATCTGGTGGCTGGGTACACATATGGCCCTTTTCCACTACCCTTTTTCAGCTCACTTCAGCTCGCTTCAGCTCACTTCAGCCCGACACGGCTCGCGTTTCGACTACCTCAGAGCAGCACGACTCAGCTCGCTTCAGCCCTGCTTAGCACCCAAAACTCGCACGGTTTTGGAGTGAGGCTGAAGCGAGCCAAACCGAGCCGAGTGGGGCTAGGGGCGTGAGGAGACACTCCCCTGTGCACCGATTGGTGAGGAGGAGTGTCCTCACACACCCACACACGCCCTGCGAGCACGCTGGGATCTGTAAACACCGTAAACCCGGAAGAAGAAGAATTATGAATTTCTGAAGCCTTATGCACCTCGCCTCATCTATACGCTCTTGCCAGTATCTGTTGGCGTTGTCGGTGACAACAAGCCACAGCACCAAGACCAGCAACACTAACGACTCCATGTCCTCCATGTTTATTGTTTACTATCCGGGTCGTGAGACTACCGCTTAAAAGGTCACTGATGTCACTGTTTGCGCCGCCTAACGACATCACGTGACGTCCACCCACTTTCGCTAACTCCACCCAATGTGTCCACCCACTTCCAGCCAGCACGGTTCAGCGCGGTTGTAGTCGAAATGCAACCCCAACAGCCCCACTCAGCTCGACTCAGCCCAACTCAGCACGGCACGGCTCAGCCCAACTCAGCCGCGTTGGTAGTGGAAAAGCGGCAATACACACCTATGGGCAATTTAGAGTAGTCAACTGAACTAATCTGCATGTCTTTGGACTGTGGGAGGAAACTGGAGCACCCTGAGGAAACCCACACAGGTATGAGGAGAATGTGCAAACTCCACATAGAAAGGCCCCTGTCGGCCACTGGGCTCAAACCCAGAACCTAGTCTGCAGTTATTCACTGTCAAAATTTAGAACTGAGCCTGAAGCATGTTTCATTATTAACACCAGGAGACAGAGTTCGGTTACCAACTAAAATGTTGTAACATGCTGTAATTTCATCTTTTCTCATTTATAGGAGCCATGGTTTGAATAAACACTCACTTTTTCCAACTTGTCCTGCTTATGTGTGTGGGTTTGTGGCCATGTGGGCCCTATTGATCTGCATTTCATATTAATTGGAACATAGTTTTACGCTGGATGCCCTTCCTGCCGCAACCGTCCCATTTCCAGGCTTGGAGAAACAACCATTCACACACACACACACACACACACACACACACACACACACACACACACACACACTTATGGACAATTTAGAGTAGCCAATTAAAGTGACACAGGTTGATGTATTAAAAAGATGAATAGTACCCTGTGGAGACAGAATAACCCCTAGGTACTTGAATCACGTGCTGTATTGCCTGCTGCTTCATGCCTGTGAAGGAGAAGGACCTGGAAAAACACCATGCACTAATGTTTACACTCAGGTACGGAAACGGCTAAAGTTTATCCTCATTATAATCCTCATTATATCCTCATTATAATGAGTGTCCTGAGCCCTCTGCTGTTCACTCTGATGACACACGACTGTGTCCCTAGGGCTACCAGCAACCACATTGTGAATTTTGCGGACAACACAACAGTGGTGGGCCTCATCAGGGACGATAACGACCTGGCCTATATAAAGGAGGTGGAGCAGCTGGTGGGCTGGTGCAGGAAAAACAACCTGATCCTGAACGTGGACAAAACTAAAGCGATCATTGTTGACTTCAGAAAAAAACAACCCAGCCACACTCCACTTCTCATCAACAACACGGCCATGGAGGTGATCAATAGCACCAAGTTCCTGGGGGTGCACATCACAAACAACTTCACCTGGTCTGTGAACACTGCCTCACTGGTCAAGAAGGCACAGCAACATCTGCACTTCCTGCGTAGGATGAGGAGAGCCCGCCTGCCTCCGCCCATCCTCACTACATTCTACAGAAGCACCATAGAGAGGTTCTAACCAGCTGCATCTCTGTGTGGTGTGGAGGCTGCAGTGCCTCTGACTGGAAGACTGTGAGGAGAGTGGTGAGGACAGCAGAGAAAATCATTGGGACTTCTCTTCCCTCCATTCAGGACATTGCACCAAGGCGTTCCATGTCTCAAGCCAGAAACATCATCAGTGACCCCTCACACCCTCACTATGGACTGTTCTCCCCTCTGGCCTCTGGAAAGAGGTTCCGCAGAATTCGGTGCAGGACCACCAGGTTCTGTAACAGCTTTTTCCCCAGGTCACCAGACTGTTGAACTCCAAACCCAAATTCTAAACTTCTGTTTATAACTTGAATATTCCTAATTCCACAGGTCACTTTATACTATTGCACTTTATAATATTTTTGCTGCTGCATAATTTAATTTAATACACTTCATATTTATTTCTGTGCTGAGCCAAATTGCAATGAAATTTAGTTTGGTGTACACTTGTTGCATACTGAATGACAATAAAGGTTGTCTAAGTCTGTCTAAGTCTAATAATGAGTGAATTCGCAACAAACATGGCAGAACCAGCAGCCTCCAACACAGAAGCGAGCATTCGAGAGCCTTCAAGCTCACAGGTGCATTTAGATTTAGATTTAGATGCTGCATTTGTTTTTGCCTTTTTGGCCCTCCAGCAGGAAAGCTGGCCAGTCAACTCGGCTTGTCTGTTGTGTTTTTTCTCCCCTTTTCTGGCACATTTTGCCTCTGACAATGTCAGATACTTCCTTAAAATCATCTTTTTTTGTCTTGATTTAGGACTCTTTGTTCGATCTGAGCAAGCCGCCATGTTTGCTGTGGCTCCGTGGCCGTGACCCCTGACCCACACATGACCTCAAATGGCTTTTCTGAACTGGATGCCAAGCAGTTTGTAAATGGACTAACACATGGTTAGGACGCACCGCATTAGGAAATAAAATGTATTAAAACAAGATGATGCATACCAGCTATGGAGATGGGTATCAGCTCAAACAATTCAGAAAGGGTAATGGATTAAATGATTCCTGAACCAGCACATCAACCTGTGTCACTTTAACCTAACTGCATGTCTTTGAACAGTGGGGAAAACCGGAGCACCTGGAGGAACCTCACCCAGAGGCAGGGTGCAAACTCCACACAGAAAAGCCCCCATTGGCCACTGGGCTCAAACCTAGAACCTTCTCTCCATAGGTGTGTGTATATATATATATATATATATATATATATATATATATATATATATATATATATATATATATATATACACACACCGGTATGTATATGTGTCACCAGATGAGGGTTTGGGTCCCTCTGGTGTGCTATAATCACCCAAGAGAATTCAGGGAAGCTACTTGATAGCGTCCTGGATCGCCAACCGTCAAGTGTGAGGACAGCAACAGACAGACAGACATTTAACCCATCTGAAGCAGTGAACACACACAAGTGAGCAATGAGCACACACACATACCCAGAGCAGTGGGCAGCTATGCTACGGTGCCCAGGGAGCTGGTCATGGCTTCCTCCATGGCAGCTTAAAGTGCATATCACGGGTAAATTCGGGAGCAAGATCAATGTAATTCTCCTATTTTATATTAAACTTTGGTCAAATATCTGTAATATTCTGCGTTCTCTGCAGTTTTTTTACCTTGTGCAATACCAGAAAAATTCAGTTGAAATCAAGCCATTTGAGGCGAATTGGTCCGCCTCTGAAAAAACTTGGCATTTGGATTTCCCGGCAAACATTGATTTACATGACTGAATCCTACGTCAGCGCTGGTTTGTTTATGAGAAAATGACCTGGTAGTTTTCTGCAAATTTCTTCAACGTTATCACTTAATTATTAAAATGTTTAACAGATGTACCGTAGGAGGGTGTAGCAACACCAATCTTGATGGGATTAGTACTCATCGTTTCCCAAAAGACCGGACAGTGAGGGAGAAATGGGAGCACTTGGTCTACACAGGCTGTGCACTGAAATCGTGCAAAGCTCTCGCAGCCTGCTGGAGCTTCCGCAGATAACGTCATGAATCTGGCTCCAGACTCCCTTGGTATTTTTCCAGACGGGTTTTATTATTTTATTTTTTTTCTGCTGTAGACAGATGGCCTTGTGCAAAATTACCCTTCTGGATGAGTGTGTAAAGGGACATACTTTCATATAAAAAAACACGAAATTGGTCCAGAATATACCATACCATCTTTATTTATAAGCGCTTTCACACAACCACAGTTGAAAACAAAGCGCTGTACATGAGGAGTACGATTTAAAACATAAAACACAAAAACAAGGTAAGACAATAAAAAACAGCTAAAACAAGACCACAAAAAATAAATAAATAAATAACAAGAAACAAAACAAGTAAGATCAAATCAATATCTCAGGTTGGGTTGAAAGCCAGTGAGTAAAAGTAGGTTTTAAGATATGTTTTAAAAGTGGACACAGAAGAAGCCTGTCTAATATATAGAGGCAGACTGTTCCACATCTTAGGGGCAGAAACTGAAAATGCTCTGTCCCCTCTAAGCTTCCGCTTTGATTTTGGCACCACCAGGAGCAACTGATCAGCTGACCTGAGCGACCGAGCAGGAACGTACGCTTGAAGCAGCTCTGAAAGGTAAGGCGGAGCAAGATCATGTAAGGATTTAAAAACAAATAAAAGAAGTTTAAAATGAACTCTAAAAAACACAGGGAGCCAGCGAAGCGAACCCAGGATGGGTGTTATGCTATCTCTCATACGTGAACCAGTTAAAAGATGCGTAGCTGCATTCTGAACCAGCTGGAGATGTGAGAGGGATGACTGGCTAACTCCAAGATAGAGTGAATTACAGTAATCCAGCCGAGATGTAATAAAGGCATGGATTACGATCTCAAAGTGCTCTCTAGAAAGAATAGGCTTTACTTTCGCCAGCTGCCTAAGATGAAAAAAGCTGGACCTCACTACATTAGCAATTTGATGGTCCAGCTTAAAGTCACTGTCAATCTTAAAGACCAGGTTAGTGACTGTGGGCTTTCGATGCAGTGCCAAGGGGCCCAGGTCTATAGGGGGGCACTCGCAGGAGCCACTGGGACAAAACACCATCACTTCAGTTTTTTTGTCATTAAAATTTAAAAAATTAAGGGCCATCCAGGATTTTACACCAGTGAGACATTCAAGTAGGGGTCTAATAGAGTAGTCGTCCTTTCGTTTCAATAGTACATAAATTTGGCTGTCGTCAGCATAAAAATGGAAAGAGATACCATGCTTTCTGAGAATAGAGCCCAGAGGAAGTAAATAAAGTGAAAAAAGCAGGGGCCTTAAGATTGAGCCCTGTGGAACTCCACATACCAGGGGAGTGGAAGAGGACTCAGAATCTAAAATGTTTATGCTCATGGTTCTATCTGACAGATAGGACCTCAACCAGTCCAGAGCAGAACCACAAATGCCCACAAGATGCTGTAAATGATATAATAAAATGTTATAGTCCACAGTATCAAAGGCTGCAGTTAAGTCAAGCAGGACAAGAATCACATAATCCCCAGAATCTTATGCCACAAGGATGTCATTAAAAACTCTTAACAAAGCTGACTCTGTGCTATGAAGGGTTTTGAAACCTGACTGGAAGATCTCCATGATATTATGCTCATCCAGAAATGATTTTAATTGAGCAAAAACAACCTTTTCCAGAATTTTTGAAAGGAATGGTAGTTTGGATATAGGCCTAAAATTGGCCAACACAGAGGGATCCAGACCAGATTTCTTAATTAATGGTTGCACAACTGCGTGTTTAAAATCCAAAGGAACCACACCAGAAGACAGACTGGTGTTAATAATGGCAAGAACTGACTGACTTATACTTGGGAAAACCTCTTTAAAGGAACAGTCCACCGTACTTCCATAATGAAATATGTTCTTCTCTGAAGTGAGACTAGCTGATCCGTACCTCTCCGAGCTTTGCGCGACCTCCCAGTCAGTCAGACACGCTGTCACTCCTGTTAGCAATGTAGCTAGGCTCAGCATGGCCAATGGTATTTTTTGGGGCTGTAGTTAGATGCGACCAAACTCTTCCGCGTTTTTCCTGTTTACATAGGTTTATATGACCAGTGACATGAAACAAAGTTCAGTTACACAAATTGAAACGTGGCGATTTTCTATGCTATGGAAAGTCCGCACTATAATGACAGGCGTACTAACACCTTCTGCGCGCTTCGACAGCGCATTGATACCTGTGAAGGTGTTAGTATGCCTGTCATTATAGTGCGGACTTTCCATAGCATAGAAAATCGCCACATTTCAATTTGTGTAACTGAACTTTGTTTCATGTCACTGGTCATATAAACCTATGTAAACAGGAAAAACGCAGAAGAGTTTGGTCGCATCTAACTACAGCCCCAAAAAATACCATTGGCCATGCTGAGCCTAGCTACATTGCTAACAGGAGTGACAGCGCATCTGACTGACTGGGAGGTCGCGCAAAGCTCGGAGAGGTACGGAGCAGCTCGTCTCAATTCAGAGAAGAACATATTTCATTATGGAAGTACGGTGGACTGTTCCTTTAAAAAACTTAGGAGGGACAGCATCATGGGGGTACCTGAAGGCTTAGTGTGGTTTACCACCTCCTCTAACATTGACATAGTCACAGGTTCAAACTGATCAAAGACAGCAGAACAAGTAACAAAAACAGAAGGGTCAGAGGCAGGAGCTGAGATCATAGCCCTTGTGGTGGCTATCTCATCAATAAAAAAATTCAAAAAATTTTCACATAACTCAAAAGAGGGTCCCAAGCTGCTAGTTTGAGAGGCATTTAAAACAGAATCAATGGTTTTAAATAATACCCGTGGATTATGATGATTTGATAAAATAATGTTAGACAGGTGTTCTCTTTTGGCCTCTTTAACAGTGTTCTGGTAATGACACCAGCAGTCCTTTAAAATAATCAGAAACACCTGCAGCTGTACCCACTGTGACTCTGTTAGTGAAACCTTGGTCCATTTATTTTGGTCTTGCCCACACACCAGACAACTTTGGGGCAAACTGACACGCTTTATCAGTGATCATATTTACCCTCAGTTTAATTTGTGCTGGAAAAATGTCTTGTTTGGCTAAACTGAATTTGATCTCATCTCATTATCTCTAGCCGCTTTATCCTGTTATACAGGGTCGCAGGCAAGCTGGAGCCTATCCCAGCTGACTATGGGCAAGAGGCAGGGTACACCCCGGACAAGTCGCCAGGTCATCACAGGGCTGACACATAGACACAGACAACCATTCACACTCACACCTACGATCAATTTAGAGTCACCAGTTAACCTAACCTGCATGTCTTTGGACTGTGGGGGAAACCGGAGCACCCGGAGGAAACCCACGCGGACACGGGGAGAACATGCAAACTCTGCACAGAAAGGCCCTTGCCGGCCACGGGGCTCGAACCCGGACCTTCTTGCTGTGAGGCGACAGCGCTAACCACTACACCACTGTGCCGCCCACATTTATGCTCATTTTTGTAAACAGTTGCTGTTCCTCCTCCTCGACCCGATGTCAGTGGGGAATTAAAATAACAACTGCCTGGTGGCAGAAGTTCAGAAAGAGCATTGGACTGACCAACACCCAGCCATATCTCTGTCACACAGAGGAAATCCAGACAGTGGGAGCTGAAAAAATCCCTAAGGATAAAAGTTTTGTTTGCCAGTGATCTGGCATTTACCAGAGCAATCCTGGTAAAAGTCGGGGTCTGTGGTCCAGCAGGATGGGGAGCCAGGTGCAGTGGCCGCAAGTTCTGGCGGTTTACCCCGCGCAGGTGTATCCGGGGGGAGCAGGGACCTCTTGGCCAGGATTCCTCAACGAAGCCGAGCACAGGTACCAGACAGGTGTCGATGGGATCCAGGGAGTGCCGACATACAGACAAACGAAGACACAACCCATACTCTGTCCAGGGAATGGATGACAAATGCCTCAAATAATCCTTGAGTTTTATCAGCCGACCACTGCGCTTGCCGCGGTGATGGTGACGCTTCCGCCGGGGGCGTGGGACCACAGTCCGGTAAAGGTAAGTTGGGATCTCTATTAGCAATGGGGGCAAAGTTTTCTGTCCACCATGATCAACTACTTGATTCTTGACAGAAAACCGGAGATCCAAGAGTGTTTGGCGATCATACACCAGCAGAGACTTGATCTGTGTAGTGCCAAGAATTAAAACCAACAAAAAAACAAACAAAAGTGACAGAGGTAGACAGCCAGCCACACACACCTGCGCCATCAAGAATATGCACTTTGATGTAAAACATTATCCCAAAATCACTGGATCACTGGACAAATAGCACCTTTCTGGTTGGCCATTTAACATCTAGGCATCCCAGACTGGTCTCTCTATATCAAGCATCATGTGAAGCACAAAATAGGCCACCATCTAGCCTCTCACATGGCAAAGACCGTTCACTGTGCCTCCACGGTGGTGCCCCTGGTTGAGCAGAATGTGGCAGATCTATGGGAGTAAACCCTGAAAAAAAATCATGGTCAGCCCATTGGCCCTTCAACAGTCAGCCTCTTTGAACAAGATCTGGTGATATGTGTTACTTCATGTTTCCACTCCATAATCTAGTCATCAAGGAACACAAGCACAGAAGAGGGCAGCCTACGTGCCCACTGCCTGGGGCTAGCAATCCCTTGTTGTGGAAACCTTTACTCACTATGAACCCAAAAACATCAAATAAGCAACTACATCTGCATCGTAAATCTGAGCAGCAAAACAGCAGGCATGACAGACCCCGGGTAAACCCTCGTGGACCCCACAGTTCTGATGAGCCCAGATCTGCTCGCAAACATCCAAAACAAGTTAAGATAGCTTGTTGGAACATCCGGACTCTATCTGAGCCGCAGAGCAGAGACGCAGGTTCCACATGAGGGTTGAAAGGGTCCCACATCTTTAATTTATGACAGGGACCATATGAATGATGATAAATTATCCCAAAATTAATTTTTTAATTTTAAAACAAGGTTAAATCAAGGATTGTTAAAGTGTCAAACCCTACAACAGAGGGCTTCCCAGTAATATCAATTTTGGAATCCCTTTCTTGAAGCTTTGAGTTATTTTTTGTTCCTAAACATTGCCAATACCAGCAAAAAATTTTATGGATTGTATATCAGAGAAAAAAAGAATAAATTTAATCCAATCCTATAATTAATGGAAAAGTTTTTAACTGGAAATGTTAACACAAAGACTTGTTTATGCTTACAGAGAGACTTGATTGTTTGGATTGATTTTTATTGTCTTTAAACTGTACACTTTATCATATTTGCAATAAAAAGTGAATCTGTGTGTGATGATCTGTGTGTTGTGTTCTTAGCAAATTGTTTTTATGGTATTTTTAAGTGCTTCAGTTGAAAAAAAAGCATTTTAAAGCTTAGTAGTAAAACGTAGTAGTATCGTGCCATTTCTAATCTTGTGATAAGACGATGATTTATGTGTCCAGTTCCAGCTGGACTCGCAGTCCTTAGTGTCCACAAATGTATCACTGATACATGTGTCACAGTTAAGTCCTGAATGAATAAACAGATTCTACTGCAGACATGAACGTAGCTGTAATTGTGCCAGTCCACAGTATTTACTGAAAACTTTGCTTGGATAAGGTGCAGGGAACAAAATTACATTCTTATAAAAACAGTGTCATCTGTGCCTGTTTCACTGTTGATTTCTTCTTTTCATTTTTAGCCAAGACGCTTTTAGCCAAGCTCTTGCTCTGGAGAGAAATGTTTTTGTTTTTAGCCCCCACCCCCAAATCCCAGTTCTTGTTTCTAATAGTAACCCCAATATAATACAAAACCTGCTGGAATGAATCATAATGTTAGTGTTTCTACATATGGAGAACCTTCCCAGTTTAGTCTATGAGGTCCAATAGTCAAGTAAACATGTTCTATCTACAAAAGCATTAAATCCATCATCCAGCAAGAGCCAACCTTGCAGGAGAGATCATAAAGAGCCACTAAGGATCTGTGTGAATTAGGGATCTTCGTGAGGGAAGATAAGAGGCCGGTCTGTGGCATGATGAGTTATTCTCCCTCTGTGATATTCTGTCTTCAGCACCGTGTAGATGCTGCCAGCAGCTTGGCTCCAGTGTGTGTGCTAACATCTGGAGTCCAATCCACATTTGTTTGCTCTGCATATAAGGAGATGAAGCTGCTTCTGCCAGCAGTTTGGATTTCATTGTTGTTCACACACACACACACACACACACACACACTAAATCTGAGTTCTGAGAGTTCTCAAAGCTACAACTATCTTGTCTTTTGCCAGTACAAAATTATGTTTTCATCTCTTTCCCTGAATTTGTTCACCATTTGCATCTCTCTCTCTCTCTCTCTCTCTCTCTCTCTCTCTCAGACTTGCCCTCAGGTCGTTACATCCAGGATGCCATGTCCTATTGCTCCTCTCTGTGTGTGGATGGGAGGGACTGCTGTGACATGATGGCCAGCTGTAAGTGTGGCACACACACCGGCCAGTATGACTGTGTGTGTGAGAAAGGATACTATGGCAAGGGCCTGCAGCTTGAATGCACAGGTGAGTCCACATGATAACAGCAAAACATGTTCAATGTGCATACAACTCGAGCTTCCAGACTTGGGAAAGAGAAGTGATACATAAGTGAAAGTATGGGGAAGTGTGTGAAAATCTTGTTGAATTCAACATGGAAGTAGCATTAGCAAATGCACTTAAGTGAAAGTTAAAACATGTCAATACTCATCTGTACCTACAGCAGATATAAGTAGAGTCAATTTATTTGTATAGTGCTTTTAACAATAGACATCAAGCCTGTTGTGACAGTGGCATGGAAAGACTCCCTGAGACAACATGAGGAAGAAACCTTGAGAGGAACCAGATTCAAAAGGGAACTCATCCTCATTTGGGTGATGACAGATAACATGATTATAAATAACTTGCTTCTATAACTGTGTCCTACCGTGAGCTGGCCTAGTGGTTAGCATGTCTGCCTCTCAATCAGGAGATTGCGAGTTCTACTTGCAGTTGGGTCGTACCAGAGACCATCATAAAAATGGTACCTACTGCCATCTGGCAAGGTATGCTGCAATACAGATGTGAGTGGGGAGTCAAACTCTCATGGGTACTAGAGGACTAGTCCCCCACTGTAACCCTAGCTGTATAGGCAAGAGGCTGAGGGCTACAGAGATAGTTGCCACCCAATGCTCGTTAAGAGCCTAGTCAGTACAGGGATGGGAGACTGCCTGGGAAGACTGTGTCCTATATGATCAAAACAAAAAGTGCAGTTGTGTAACCAGGAAATTCATTATAGTTTTAACATGAAGTCTATTTTGTTGTCGTTATCAACTGTTCATTGATGGAGACTTGAGTGCAAAACTGTTCATGACAACTACAGTGCTAAAGTTACATTGGTAATTGTAGTCCTCAGCCACTGTAGCAAAAGTGCAAGTGTCCTGAGCCATCTTTTAAGTGTATCATTAGACTGTCCATATGGGGTCATCCTCCACAGGAGCAATGTGATGAGAACCTCAACCAGAATTAGGGCATCAGGATGGATCAGGGGCTGTCCATACAGGGCATTCTTGCAGGAGCAAAGTGATGAGAACTCCAGTCAGAAGTAGGGCATGAGGATGGATGAGGCAGATCTGAGGAGCAGAAGAGGCCAGCATCACTGATATCTCAGGATTGACATGTGTAACTCAACAAAGAGAGACAGAGAAAGAGAGAGAGAAAACATAGGTTGTTGGGTTAGGTATGCCTGTTGTCACCAAATGGTTAAGAACTGTATACATTTTGTGCTGAGTGCAAGCAGGGACTCTGGCAAAACTATGACAGCAAGGGAGAGCCAGAAGGTAACACAGACATGAGAGAGCCCTGGGACATAAAGCAACCAGCCACTTCACCGTCAACAAACCCGAGTGTAAAATTGTAAAATTTGCAGGGGTTTTTTTAATGTAAAAATTTTCAAGATCATATCAGAGCTTGTTTAACATTTTATGTGATATAGCAACCAACAAAATTCAAGTGAAAAACAAATAAAAACATTCAGGGGGGAAATGTAAGCTTTTTTTTTTTGTTTACAATAATCTGGTTGCACAAGTTTACACCCCCCTTAACTAATACTTTGTATAACGACCTTTTGCTTGTAATACAAGAGTCTTCCAACTTGATTTTGCAATTTTATTCCACTTTTGCTTGAAAAAATTCTTCAGATCTATCTAGTTGCGAGGGGATTTCCTATGCACAGCCCTCTTTGAGTCATTCCAGAGGTTTTTGACAGGATTTAGATCTTGGCTCTGACTGGGCCATTCCAAAACACTGATCTTCATCTGAAGCCATTTGGTATAATTATAATATAGATTTATTTTCATTGAGTACAAATATTAAAAGTGACATATTTTACCCCTTTTCTGCAAATTGTCACAATTCTCTGAGGTCTTATGGAAATGTCTGTGGCATTCTTTGGTCAAAATACCACAAGGATAAAGCACCACAGCTCCCTTCTCACTTGGTCTAAACAGCCCTGTTCAAAACAACTGATTTGAGCACCTGTTCCTTTAAATGATAATGAGCCAATGCTCACCCCACCCCACCCTTCCACCAGTCAATCAGGTAGCATTTTCCTCATGTACGTATAGTCATTTGCAAAGGCAGCTCTCAAGCTGTGAGTGGAGATACTCAGATGAAGGGCAGTGTAATTCTAATGATCTCCGCTTGTGACATAGAAAGGGGAGTCAAATATAAACAGCTTGTTTTCTGAAATAAGAACTGATTGGGTTGTCTTATTTCAGAGTTTGTGGGTTGGTAGGCACTCTAGATACCCAAATGCATGTGCACGAAAGGGGATTATGCCATGGCAATTTCTGTCTGTCCGTCCATCCATCCTTCCCGGGAAGGGTGCTCGCCTTCTGCAATCAACTTCTCTCACAATTTTTGGAGGAATTTCATGAAACTTGGCAGGATTCTCATGTCTGTGTTACTTTCTGGCTCTCCCTTGCTGTCATACTGTAGTTAGTTTTGCCAGAGTTTGTGAAACATGGTGCCCCCAAGGCAGACGTGTTTGCTCGCTCTGCTCTTGAATGCCGGCTTTTTCTTCTTTTTTGTGTATTTTGTTTTTTCTGCAGTGCACAAATGTCATGCACTGCTAACATATAACAAACAGGCACTGCTGGACATTGCTAACACACACAGCCATTTGGAATTTACTGGTTTTATACCACCAGAGCTACAACTCATTGTTCACTCCCACAGCCACCACCAGCCCCAGGAAGGCCCTGAAGCACCGAGCCCGAGTGAGCAAGCTGACCCCAGGAGAGCACTCCGGAGATGGTGATGCAAGCAAGGCAAGAGGGGGGCTCCATGCTAGGCTAAAAGCTTGCACTAGCCAACCACCGATACCCAGCCTCCTGCTAGCCAACATGTGGTCTCTGGAAAACAAACTCAATGAGCTAAGAGCCAGAATCACAGCACAACGGGAAATAAGAGAGTGCTGCGCTCTAATTTTCACCGAGACCTGGCTCTCAGACAAATTCCCAGAATGCTACAAACTCGCTCTGTACTGGACTGGATCGCAGCCTCTGGTAAGGCTAAAGGGGGAGGTGTGTGTGTGTGTGTGTTTATTAACAACTCTTGGTGTGGAGATATACGGACTGTCTAAAAGCACTGTTCACTAGATGTGGAGCTGTTACTGCTGAAATGCCACCCCTATTATCTACCAAGGGAATTCACTGCTGTGTTTTTGACTGCTGTTTAAATCCCCCTGCGAGCTAACTCCACAGCAGCAGTCAGCAAACTCCATGATGACATCAGCATGTTAGAGACTGCTCATCCTGACACTGTTTTTATTATCGCCGGCGACTTTAATCAGTGTAATTTACGGACTGTATTCCCTAAATATTATCAACATGTGGACATCCCCACCTGTGATAAGAACACACTGGACCATGTTTACAGCAACATATGCGGTGCATACAGGGCTGCACCCCGCCCCCACTTCAGACACTTGGACCACATCTCTTTGTTCCTGTACCCGGCCTACAGACAAAGACTAAAACAAACAAACCCTGTCACCAAACAAGTCAAACTCTGGAGCCCAGAGACTGACAGCACCCTTCAGGACTGTTTTGCTCGGACAGACTGGGATGTGTTTAAAGCTGCAGCCACTTTGGAAGACTCTTCTGTCAGTATACAGGACTATGCTGAGTATGTAACTGGGTACATCAGCACAGACAGACAGCCTGCCAGATGACTTCAACACTTTCTACACCCACTTTGAGACGTCCAGCTACAGCTCAGAGAGGAGGCACACACACACCTGAACGGCCCAACAGTCTCATCAGGCCAGGTACACAAAGCTCTGAGGAAGATCAACCCCGAAAAGGCAGCAGGACCAGACAACATCCCTGGGTGGGCCCTCAGAGTATGTGCCAATGAGCTGGCTGATGTTTTCACCGCTATCTTCAAACTTTCCCTCAGCCAGAGCACCATTCCCTCCTGCTTCAAGACCACAACCATCGTCCCATTTCCCAAAAAGAGCCCACCCACCTGCCTGAATGATTACAGCCCAAAAGCACTCACTCCAGTCATCTCAAAGTGCTTTGAGAGAATGGTACTGGCCCATATTCAGAGCAGTATACCGGACTCCATGGACCCCCTGCAGTATACCTACAGGCCCAACAGGTCCACCTCAGACACCATCACTGCTGCCCTCCATTATGCCCTCTCCCACCTGGAAAACAAAGACTCCTACATCAGGATACTCTTTGTTGACTACAGCTCTGCCTTCAACACAGTCATCCCCCACAAACTCATCCATAAACTGTCCACACTTGGTTTGCACCCCACCCTCTTGTGACTGGCTCCTTGATTTCCTGACTGGCAGGCCCCAGACCATCAGGATTGGTCATAGGACTTCTGCCAGCATTATCACAAACATTGGCACCCCACAGGGATGTGTCCTCAGCCCCATCCTCTACACCCTGTTCACCCATGACTGTGTCACCTCCCACAAGGACAACATCATCCTGAAGTTTGCGGATGACACCGCAGTGATAGGACGCATCACTGGCAGAGACAAAACAGCCTACAGGAGGGAGGTGGCCAGTCTGGTGTAATGGTGTGAGTTCAACAACCTCACCCTCAACACGGACAAGACAAAGGAGATGATAGTGGACATGAGGAAGGAGAGGAGACCTCATCAGCCACTGTTCGTCCAGGAGCTTGAGGTGGAGAGGGTGAGCAGCTTCAAATACCTGGGTGTTCACATCAGTGAGGAGCTCACATAGACACCTAAAACCACACAGCTGGTTAGGAAGGCTCAACAGCGGCTGTACTTTCTGAGTAGGCTGAGGAAATGTGGTATGTCGCCCAAGATCCTCAGCAACTTCTACAGCTGCATGATTGAGAGCATCCTGACCAACTGCATCACTGTGTGGTATGGCAGTACTACGGCTATGGACCGCAAACGCCTGCTGAGAGGATCACCAGAACTCCACTGCCCTCTCTGCAGAGCATCTACCACCGCAGAGTCCACAGAAGAACTGCCTCCATCCTCAAAGACCCCACCCACCACCAGCATGGACTGTTCACACTTCTACCCTGAGGTCGGAGATACAGAAGTGTGAAATGCAAGACTGTCAGATTAAAGAACTCTTTCCTTCCCACTGCCATCAGACTCCTGAACAGCTGACAGGAGTCTATAACCATGGACTACCTCCCTGTAAACTGTCCTTGACTGTTTACATCTGCTTACATTTGTTTGCACACTACTGCCCTTTTTTGCTGCTACGTTCTATCATTGCCTTATTTTTGTATTATACTGCCTATTTTGCACTACATTACCTTTATTTTGTACTATACTGGCGTTTTTGTTTTTTGCATTTATTTTGCACTATATTGCCTTTACTTTGTATTATTTCTTCCACATATTTATTGTTGTAATTTGGCATTCATGGTGGACGACAAACTAAGAATTTCATTGTGCAAGAGGACATGTTCCTTACTGTGCATATGACAATAAACACTTTGAAACTTGAAACTTCTTTGCTATATGTTGGTAATGCGCATATTGTAATTTCGTTAAATTCGGTCGCACTTTACCAGAGTTACAGCCCTTGATTAACAAAATTATAATTTGCCAATTTCATGAGAGTGTGTTTTTCTTCTGAAATCAACTCCTCTCACAATTTCTGGAGGAATTTCATGAAACTTGGCAAAAGGCATTGTTATATGTCATTAGTACACATATTGTTATTTTGTTCAATTCGGTTTTACCAGAGTTGTGGCCCTTGATTAACAACTTTGTACTTTCACAATTTCATGAAGGTGTGCTTGCCTTCTGACATCAACTCCTCTCACAATTTTTGGACGAATTTCTCGAAGCTTGGCAAAAGGCCTTGTTATATGAAGGTAATACGCATATTGTGATTTTAATTTTGTTTGTGAAAGTTTTACCAGAGTTTTGACCCTTGATTAAATAACTTGTACTTTGATAATTTCATGAGGGTGTAGGTTCTTCTGAAATCAACTCCTCTCACAATTTGTGGAGGAATTTCACCAAAATTGGAAGAAGACTTTGTTATATGGCAGTTATACACACATTGAAATTTTGTTTAATTTGGGCAGATTTTACCAGAGTTATGCCCTTGATTATTAACAAACTTGTACTTTGGCAATTTCATCAAGGTGTGCTGGCTTTCTGAAATCAACTTCCATCACAATTTTTGGAGGAATTTCATGAAACTTGGCAGAATTCTTTGTTATATGTTGGTAATATGCATATTGCAATTTTGTTCAATTCAGTTGCATTTTACCAGAGTTATGGCATAGTTGCCAGTGGGGGATATTGTACTCTCAGAGCACTCTTGCTCATATGTCCCCTTTAATATTTAGTTAGTTAACCCAAGTTAGCGCATAATACACAATTAGTATCTATAATTTGTTAACAGTCCTTTTTTTTAAAGGTCATGGATTATAGTTTCTTATAATATACCCCAGTCATTCTGTTTCATCCCAGTTTGGGCAATCACATAGCCAAATGAGGGGAAAAACACAAAATACACGAAGAAGCTCATACTATGACACTGAAAATGAATTAGGAAATTAATATAGTGTAGTGGAATGAAAGGTCTACCTTTGAAGAGAGCAGAGGCTGAGAGCTCAGGTTTACTGCATACAGAATGAACTATGGCTTGTTGATGATGGTTTGTTTTTAATGTGTCTGCAATGAGATCTTCTTTCACTCTACATTGGTTCCTCTCTCTTTCTCTCAGATTTTTCTGCTGCTCTTTCACTGAAAGCTGAAATGGACGCACTAATGTGTTAACAGTCTGTTATGACTCACTCTGTTGGTTATGTTAAGCAGAAACACACTGTTCTCAATTAATCAAGTGTAATACTTGAGATATTTTTTCACTGTTTTTGCTCACACATGTCTTCAATAATGTCAATTTGCCTTCCCTTTCTGACTAAAGCAAAAAATGGGAACGATGCGTCTCTTTGCCCTTAAACCAAAGTGAAAATGGCACTACTGTCATATGGTCTTTATATATATATATATATATATATATATATATATATATATATATATATATATATATGAGAAAAACAAATCCTTCAACAAAAAAATTTTTATTTTCAACTAAAACACGTGCCACTATTACTGGCACCCTAGAAATAATAGTGAACACAATATAACTGAAGCATGTTTCCAATTTAAATTGTACATTTTTGAACTGATTTTCAAGCTGTAATCCATGACTTCCTAATTAACTGGGTACAAATATGAGGCGACACAGAGGCCAAATTCCCTTAGTCATCCATCAACATGGGAAAGATAAGAGAACACATAAATTAAATGAGAGAGAAGTGTGTTGACCTTCATAAGTCAGGGAATGGATGTCAAAAAAATAGCTACTCACCTGAAAATGCCCATTTCTACTGTTAGGGCAATAATAAAAAAGTGGACACCAACTGGAACTGTTACAAACTCACCTGGAAAAGGAGCCAAATTTATTTTGCCACCCATGTACAGTGGGGAGGAGGGTAAGAGAGCAAAAAATAAAAAATACCTAAGGATCACTCTTGGTGAATTACAAGAAAAAGTAAAATCTTGGGGTTTCCAAATGTCCAAAATCACCATCAGACTCCACCTCCATGCCAACAGATTATTTGGAAGGTATGATGGTAAAAAAAAAAGCATTTTCTGTCAATTAATTACAAACATAAGCACCTGGAATTTGAGAAACACTACTACAACTTTGACTGGAACTGTGTTCTATGGTCTGATGGAACAAAAATGAAGCTTTTTGACAATAAGCACTCAAGGTGGGTTTAGGTGTAAAAAAAAAAAGGAGGGCTATAATTAAAAGAACCTGATCACAGCTGTAAAATATGGTGGAAGTTCTGTGATGTTTTGGGGCTGTTTTTCCTCCAAAGGCCCTGGAAACCTTGTTGGCATCATGGACTCCATGAAATACCAGGACATTTTAAATCAAAATCTGGCTGCCTCTGCCAGGAAACTAAAACTGGGTTGTCACTGGATCTTCCAGCAGGACAATGATCTGAAGCATATGTCCAAATCAACATAAAAATAGTGAGCCAACCACAGAATCAAGCTTCTGCTCTGGATATCTCAGTCCCCTGACCTGAACCCCACTGAAAACCTGTGGGGTGAGCTGAAGAGGAGAGAGCACAAGAGAGGGCCGAGGACCCTGGAAGATCTGGAGAGATTGCGTAAAGAGGAATGGTCTCAGATGTCCTGCTCTTTATCTCCATCCTTATAAAATGTTATAGGAGAGACTCAGTGCTGTTTTACTGGCAAAGGGAGGTTGTACAAAGTATTAAATGCAGGGGTGCCAATAAGAGTGGTACATGTGTTTTTGTTGAAAATAATTACTCTTTGATGAGGGATTTGTTTTTCTCTGAAAAAATGTATTTCATTTTTTCTAATTTTTTTCACTGTGAGATGAAGCTACTATAACCATTTTTGCTAATCTTTATAAGGGTGCCAATGATGGGGCATGGAGGGCACTGTATATAGACTGGTACTCAGCATTAACACCAACCTAAAGTGTTTTTTTTTTAAAGTGTGGAATTATTTAACTATGAAATTGTATCGCTGTATAAATGGAGACTGATCCAACATCCCACTGTAACCTCTTCCAAATACATAAGAAATGTGATCCAGTGTCTGAGCTTGTGGTGGCTTTGGAGAATGTTGGCTGCTACCAGAGAAAACAAACAAGATATTTAGGTGATAACCACACTACAGCTATATTATTTTCAAATTAGTGGTAAATGTGGTCAGCTAGCACTCTTACCACCCATGTGCCAATTTTGGCATCAAACAAAGTTACTTTAATACTGTGGTATTAAAGTGTGATTAGATGGCGTCAAGGCGAAGACACACCCCATAACAAGGCAGTCTAACTGTTTAATTTATGACAGAAGGTTTTAATCGTGATGTAATGCAGACTGGACCCTGGAAAAGTGCAGTAAAGATGAAGGGTTCCTGTAATGTCTGACATGCTTAAACAGGTTATGGACCTGATTTGCTTATTTAGTAGCTTTTCAGAGATTTGTACATTGTCTTGTTTTCCACAGTCTACTTCAGAAGTAAAGATTTGAATAGATGCTTCTAGGTTAGGATTTTCACAGCACCATATAGCAACCTGGCATAGATCTAGATCAAACTTTGGTTAGTTGTAAAACTTGATCCTAGGAAAATAAACACCATGACTGAGAGCTTAATCTGAGTTTTATACCTTCCTGTGTTGTGTGCTGATCATTATGATTTGTGCTACAGAGTGTGCGTTTCACCCAGGGGAGTGAAAACTTATAGTCGCAATAAAAACAGAGTTGAGCTGCAACCATTGCTTTATTGAAGGTGATTCTCCAAATAAGGAAAGGTCTTCAGAATGTTGTATACTTTCAGGATGTACCACACAGACTACTGACCGGAAATGTGCATAAATAATGAAAGCAGCTTCCCATGCGTGGTCTTTCTTTTTTCTCCTCTCAGAATTTAATGGCTTGGCAGTCATTGTGTAACACAGGAAGTAGATTAAACTAAAACTGTGAGGAAAAAGTGTTTCAAGTGCACTGGTAATTTCCACTGCTAATTTAAAATGCACTTAGTGAACTTCCTCAGGGGTCAATGATTCAGTAACTCAGGCTCACTGAACAAGCAGACTGTATATTTGGGCCGTTAGTTGTTTCTTTATTTGTACTTGCTGGATGTACAAGTATATTCAACAACCAGAAAAATGAATGAAAATAACCTATAAGTCCTATTGAGTTCTGCTGTAATTATACACTGTTTTGTTGTAATTGATGCTGTAACTGTAGTGCAAGCTACTCATTCTCAATCATAATACCTGCTAAACTACACACATCAGCCAAGGTGCCATATTTCTGATGGTTTTTACTATGCAGATATTCATAAATACGAAGAAAATGGATGAGGATTGCAACAGAAGACAGAAAGAGTAACAAATAAATAGGCAAACTAATTACACACTAATAGCAGACAGGCGAGCATAATTGGTAACAAACCCATGACACGATAAGAATGGAGACAAAACCAAAGGACCAATACCAAGGACTGCAACACTCCTGTACCATTCTCATTGCTGTGTTTGCAGCCATTGGACTTCTGATCATGCACACATGTTCACAATCACAGCAAAGAGACTAAGGACTCAGCACTCACATACATTATAGCATATGTGTTTTGTTCATCATTAACATAACCAAGTCATTGACTCTCATGTTGATGTTCTTGTTTTTGATGTTTTTGGTGTTTTTTTGTGGTTTTGGATTTTACTTTTGACTATGATCTTGAACCACGGATGTGTTGGATGTGTTTCATTGTCACTGTAAATCTGCATTTGCATCCACCTCCAACATTTACCTGACATATGTTGCCATCCATATTGATGCATCAGATTTCTCTCAGTGCTTGCAGGCCCAGGAAGAACAAACCTGGAAGAAACAGAAGAAGCTTGACTGAATGGAGGTCCGCCTGGACCAACTCTTGGCTAGGCTCCCCTAAACATTTTTTGGGTGGAGAGGCTTCAACTGGTGTGTCGGCCAAGTTTACATGGTCAAACACTGGCGGCGACCCATTTGGCGACTCAATGTTTCCAACCACTGCCAATAAGAGGAAAATAGAGGAGGTAGAAAAGGTAGAGGACAAGAGTCTGTTCAAGTTAAGGCCAAGAGGGCAAAGAGGGAAATGCCCACAGGGGAAACTGAAGAGGCTGACGAGTCAATCTCTCACGCCATGTCCACAGTGGAGGCTGATAGGTCGGCCTCCTCACAAACCACGCTCACATTTGAGGCCAACAAGGCAACCTCCAGAGCCAAGTTCATTCCAGAGGCTAACATGATGGCCTCCAGTACCAAGCCCACACCAGATGCTGACGTGACGGTCCCCAATGCCATGTCTATGCTAGACGCTGACGTGACAGGCCCCAACATTATACAAAGACCAAAGCTGCAAGGGATGCCCATGCAGATGATGCACAAGCTAGAGGATGAGGTAGAGGCTCCGTGAGCCACAGTAGGACTCCGTGAGGTCTGATCCACCTCGACCCCAGACTCTGGAGAAGACATCATTGCTTCCCCATTCTGCCCTCCCCCTCAGTAGAAGACATTGCTCCCTCCTTGAGTCTCACCATGTCCGTTGCTTCCTCCACTTGCCTTTGCCATGAGTAGCATGCTGACCAGCGGCCCGGGATCCCTCATTACCAAGGTAAAGTGGGGGATCTGTCAGTCTGGTGCCAGGCTGTGCTTCCAAGCAACACTTCTGAACTATGCTTCCAGACTATGCTTCCCAGAATGTGCTGTGGCCTGCAGACATGGCCACCATGGACTGCAACGCTCATGACCCATGCTCATTGCCATGCTCACAGCCATTGGACTTTTGATCATGCACACCTGTTCACAATCACAGTGAAGAGACTATTTAAGAACTCCTCACTCACACATTATGGCGTATATGTTTTGTTCATCCTTGCCTCGCATAACCAAGTTGTTGACTCTCTTGGTGCTGTTCTTATTCTCAGTTCTGGTGTTTGTCTCATCTCATTATCTCTAGCCGCTTTATCCTGTTGACCATGATCTTGAACCATGAGTTGGATGTGTTTTGTCACTGTAAACAGTGTAAATCTGGGCTGACATCCTCCTCCAGCATTTTCCTGACTGGTGCAAATATAATGATCAACATGAAAATGTTTATCAGGATAGGATAAGACGACTGAGCTACACAGACATCATCCTGGGACTTCACAAATTTGTTCATATACCTTAGTCTGTATTAATGAACTTATCTAGCCAACTGGCTTGCCATATGTTATTGCATTACGTTAGCTTCCACTTTTTAGCCTAGTCAATTACACTGCTACACCAAAAAAAAAAAAAAAAGTTGTGCACTTTAATATTTGGTTGGACCACCTTTAGCTTTCATTACAGCATGCATTTGCCATGGCATTGAAACTTAAGCAGTGTCAACTGTTATGGGTGACGAGATGTGGTGAGTAGGATCCAAAAGCAGAAACACAAACCAGAAAATCCAATGAATTAAAAAAAAAAAAGATTTAATTAAAAGTCCAAGAGAATAAACGAACAAAAATGGCAAAAATAGTCCAGACAAAAAAAAAAAAAAGAAAAAAAATGGCAAGACAAGAGTGCAAAAACTGTGGCAAAGAATAGGCAAAAACAGAGCAAAAATCCAGGAAGTAAAATGGCACAGAGATGACGTGAGAAACAGACAAGACATTCTGGCAAAGTCCTCTTCTGAGAATGGCCTATTTATACATAGCAGAGCAGACCAGGAAGTGAATGCCAGCAAGATGGAAGTCCCGTCCCGGATCCGGATTGCACTGAGCTGGGAGATAATAAATCTCCGGAGTGGAAGTCTGGGGCAGATCATGACAGTATCACCCCCCCAACGAGCACCTAGGTGCTTTAGGAAGAGCGTCAGGGTGTTGCCGGTGGAACTCCATGATAAGTGTTGGGTCTCCACCAGGTTCATACTGGACCCAACTTCTCTCCTCGGTAACCCTCCCAGTCCACCAGGTACTGGAGACCTCTGCCTCACTGCCGCACCTTCAGCAGTTTCTTGACAGCAAAGGACTGGAAACCAGAGGTTTAAGCTGTAATACATGAAAGGTAGAGTGAACACATCACATGGTGAGTGATAATGCCAGTCTAACAGAACATGGGTTGATTACCTTCTTGATGAGGAACGGTCCAAGGAACCTGGGTGCCAGCTTGCGAGAGATGGCCCTAAGTGGCAGGTGGGGTGTGGAGAGCATAACTCTTTGGCCCACTTGGTAGGTGGGTGCCTTGGAGCGATGTTTGTCGGCCTGCTTCTTGGATGCAAGTGTGGAGCAAATGAGTCTTCTCCAGGCCAATGCCCACATCCTCCTGCAATGGTGTATAAAGGCCTGGGCTGATGGTATGGTGACCTCCTCCTCCTGGCTGGGGAACAGTGGTGGTTGGTACCCTAGTGAGCCCTGGAATGGAGAGAGACCTGTGGCAGTGGAAGGCAGAGCGTTATGTACAAACTCGATCCAAGGAAGGTACTTGCTCCAAGAACTGGCATCCCTGGATGCCATGCACCAGAGTGCAACCTCCAAAGCCTGGTTGGCCCGTTCTGCCTGGCTGTTGGTCTGCAAGTGGAAGCCTGAGGAGAGACTACAGGTAGCCCTGATGAGTTTGCAGAAGGCTCTCCAGAACTGTGCAGTGAACTGAGGATCCCGGTCAGAAACTGTCAGTAGGCAGACCATGTAGGCAGAAAACATGGATGAGTAGTTCTGTGCTCTCTTTGGCTGAGGGGAGCTTGGGCAGAGGAATGAAATGGACAGTCTTAGAAAAACAGTCAATGACAGTGAGGATGCATGCATTGCCACCTGAATTGGGGAGTCCTGTGATGAAGTCCAGGGTGATGTGAGACCAAGGTCGATGCGGAGTAGGAAGGGGTCTTAGTAGGCCAGCAGGGGGTTGATTGGGTGTCTTGTTCCGGGAGCATGTGTCTCAGGCTGCCATGAACTCCTGGACGTCCTCCTTGATGGATGGCCACCAAAAGTGCTGCTGGATGAGAGCCAGGGTTTGGGCAGCTCCCAGATGACAGGCCAACTTGGAACTGTGACCCCACTGCAGCACCTGAGTTCGTACATGACAGGGGACAAACAGATGGTTACGAGAAATATTGTTGGAGTTACTTTCACTGGGGTCCTGCTCCAGGGCCTTCTGCACGAGCATCTCAAACTCTAGAATAGCGGCTCCCACCAGGCAGCATGGAGGAAGGATAGTCTTGGGTGGCTTGGACTCCTCTTGGTGGGAGGAGAACATCTTGGACAGGGCATCAGGTTTGCTGTTCTTGGAGCTTGGGTGGTAAAGCATGAAGTTGAATCAGGAGAAGAGAGACCAATGGGCTTGACGGGAGTTGAGATGTTTGGCAGACTTGAGATACTCCAGGTTTTTATGGTCAGTCCAGACTAGGAATGGGAGGTCAGACCCCTCAAGCCAGTGCCTCTACTCCTCCAAGGCTAGTTTCATGGCCAGTAGTTCACGGTCGCTGATGTCGTAGTTTTGTTCGGCTGGGGATAGCCGGCAGGAGAAGGAGCATGGGTGGACCTTGTTGTCGTTGGCCCTCTGAGATAGGATGGCTCAGACCTCTGACTTGGAGGCATCGACCTCGATGATAAACTGCTTGGTAGAATCAGGTATGGTGAGAATGGGTGCTGTGGTAAACCTGTGTTTGAGACTGGAAAAGGCTCTCTGCTTCCTCCTTGGTCTTGGTCGAGGTCAGAGCTGAGAAAGGTCTGGCCATCATGCTGAAGTTGTGGATGAAATGCCTGTAAAAGTTGTCAAACCCCAAGAAGCGCTGGAGCTCTCGTCTTGAAGATGGGGTGGGCCAGTCAGCGACTGCCTCCAGCTTGAGGGGGTCCATCTGGATCTTGGCTGGTGAAATGATTAACCCCAGGAATGAGACAGAGCTTTGGTGGAACTCGCTGTTCTCTGCCTTAACGAACAGCTTATTCTCCAGCAGACGTTGAAGAACCTGCCGGATGTGACCCCGATGTTCCTCCAGGGAGTGAGAGAAAATCAAGATATTGTCCAGGTAAACAAAGACAAAGGTGTTAAGAAAGTCCCTCAAGACATCATTAACCAATGCCTGGAATACTGTGGGCACGTTAGTCAGGCCGAAAGGGACTATGAGGTACTCATAGTGGCCTGTGGTGGTGTTGAAGGCTGTCTTCCACTCGTCTCCTTCCCTGATCCTAACTAGGTGATAGGCGTTGTGTAAGTCCAGTTTAGTGAACACCTTGGCTCCCTGGAGTAGTTTGAATGCTGTAGTCTAAGCGGTAGTGGGTAGCGGTTCTTGACTGTGATTGCGTTGAGACCTCGATAGTCAATGCAGGGGCGGAGCAACTTGTCTTTCTTCTCCACGAAGAAGAATCCCACCCCTGCCAGGGAGGAGGAAGGATGGATGATCCCAGCTGCCAGAGACTCAGTGATGTATTTCTCTATAGCCTGTCTCTCGGCGGGGGAAAGAGAGTAGAGACGTCCCTTGGGTGGTGCCGTCCCTGGCAGGAGGTCGATACCACAGTCATAAGGCCTATGAGGGGGAAGGGACACTGCTTGGGTCTTACTGAAGACAGGCTTGAGGTCCAGATACTCCGGAGACACATGAGAAAGGTCGGGAAACTCGCTGGCTGAGGGCGGAGGTGGTTTTGCGGGAGGCAGAGCGGAGTTCAGGCAGGAGGCCAGGCAGGAAGGATTCCAGCCTAAGATGGTGTGGTCAGTCCAGTTTAAGTGAGGGTTGTGCTGTATCGACCAGGGTAATCCAAGAATAATGGGAACGTGAGGGTTGTTCATGATGTGAAGTTGTATAGTTCCGGAGTGATTACCTGAAATCCTTAGGGTGAGCGGGGTGGTGAGGTGAGTGATGGTGGTCAAGCCAGTGCCATCGAGTGTCAGGACAGTGAAAGGGACCTCGAGGGTGAGTAATGGGATTCCGAGAGCCTTGGCAGTGGCAGAGCAGATCAGGTTCCTGTCCACCCCTGAGTAGGGCTGTCACGATTACCGTGTACATGGTTACCGTGCTAAAATATTTTGACGGTGACCATAACCTTCTGAGTGTCAAAACCGCGATAGCTTCCATTTTCGCAAGACTTTGAACTTTCGTGCGAGTTTTCCCGCCGACGCCACTCAAGTTCACTCACTCACTGTCCGAAGTTCAAGCATGGCGGAAGGAGGAGACTGTGGTGGTCATCAAGATGAAGACATCTATCTGCCTTCCAAGTGGATAAAATCGGAAGTGTGGAAATATTTTGGATATTTCAAAAATTCAGAGGGACAACTTGTTGATGACGGTGCTCCTGCATGTAGAGTGTGCAGAAAAAAAGGTGTCAGCGAAAGGCAGCAATACATCAAATCTAATGACTCATCTGCAAGACCATCATCAGCATCTGTACAGCAAGTGCAAGGTAGGTTAATGTGTATGTTTTAGCTGAAATGCGCAAAGTAACTTTTGACGAGGGAAGATGAAACAATTATTTCCGACTGTCAAAAATGTTAGACCTTGATGATAATCTTTATTGTCAAAAGACGGCCACTGCTAGCAGTTTTAAAATGCATCTAGCACTAGCTGTGGTTAGCGCTATTCTGAGGTAAACATCACCATTCTAAGCTAAGTTACACAGCTAAACTTTCATTCGCCACAAGACGGTGAAAATGGATCAGTGAAACACACGAAGTAACGTATGACTTCGGGTCGAGGGAAAATACAACAGTTGTATCCGACTGTCAATAATGTTAAACTTTGATAATGATCTTTATTGCGAAGTGCGCCCACTGCTAGCATTTTAAAATGTGTCTAGCTGTGGTGTTTTGCGCTATTCGGAGGTAAACACCATTCTAACCCAAGTTAAACAGCTAAACTGTCATTCGCCACAAGACGGTAGAAATGGGTCGGTGAAACACACGAAGTAGCTTCCAGGTCAGGATCCACTTGTCCACAGTCCAAACTTGAAAACCTGAACCACGCCCACTCAACCTGAGCCACGCCCACTCAAATAACCGTGATAATACCGTACACCGCGATAATTTTGGTCACAATAACCGTCATGTTAAATTTTCATACCGTGACACCCCTACCCCTGAGTCAATGAGCGCCTGAAGATGGTGATGCCGGTTGTTGAAAGTGATAACGGGGAACAACGGTCGGTTGGCAGGGGACTGGTTCTGAGCATTGCCCACCAGGGCCCCTCGATTCACTGGCGGGCCCATCCTTTTAGCTGGCAGGCTTGGCAGATGTATCCCTGCTGACTGTAGTAGAAGCAAGCTCCCGTACTCTGTTGGTGCAGTCGTTCCTCTGCTGACACCCATACCCGATCTACCTGCATGGGTTCAACGGACGAGGCGGGTGGTGGAGAGGAGTTGAAGTTGAGGTGGCTCCTCTCTCTCCCCTCCGTTGTTGAACCCACCCATCAATACGATTGGCAAGGTCCATCAGGCTGGAGAGGTCCGATGGCAGTTCCCACGAGACGAGTTCATCCTTGATGGCGTCAGATAAGCCATGTAGGAACGCATCGACCAGGGGACTCTCGTTCCAACTGCATGCTTCCAACATCCGGAACTCGATGGCATAATCCAAGGTAGATCGGGACCCCTGCCGCAGCTCCATGAGCTCTCTTGCTGCCTCCCGGCCGGATAGAGAGCAGTCAAATGTTCGCCTCAGTTCCTCAGAGAATTCCTTGAAGCTGGAACAGGGTGCGTCAGCATCCCAGACCACCGTCCCCCATTCCCTGGCCTTGCTGGTGAGGAACATGATGGTATAGGCTATCCGGGAGCATTCTGTGGGGAAAGCCAGAGGTTGAAGCTCCAAGGTCACCAAGCACTGACAAAAAAAGATCTGCAGGTACCTGGTTCTCCACTGTAGGGCTGAGGTGAAGGGAGTCTTGGTTCGTGGAGAGTGGCAGTGGTGGGAGGTGAAGAAAGAGACACCTGGGCAGGAGTAGGCACGGCTTGGGAGCGCTGGAGTTGTGTGGCTAGGAGGTTGAGTGAGTCGGACAGGGTGGCTAGGTTCTGGGTGATCTGCCTGTGTTCCTGTTGGTGGGTCCCGAGGAGGGCTCCTTGCTGCTGCATAGCCGTTCTCAGATGGTTCAGTTCCGCTGGATCCATGTTGGCCAGAACATACTGTTATGGGGGACGAGATGTGGTGAGTAGGATCCAAAAGCAGAAACACAAACAAGAAAATCCAATGAATAAAAAAAGATTTAATTAAAGTCCAAGAGAATAAACAAACAAAAATGGCAAAAATAGTCCAGACAAAAAAAAAAAACTGTAAACAAAAAATGTAGCACAAAAACATGAAAAAATGGCAAGACAAGAGTGCAAAAACTGTGGCAAAGAATAGGCAAAAACAGAGAGCAAAAATCCAGGATGCAAAATAGCAGAGACAACATGAGAAACAGACAAGACATTCTGGCAAAGTCCCCTTCTGAGAACGTCCTATTTATACACAGCAGAGCAGACCAGGAAGTGAATGCCAGCAAGATGGAAGTCCCGTCCCAGATCCGGATTGCGCTGAGCTGGGAGATAATAAATCTCTGGAGTGGAAGTCCGGGGCAGATAATGAAAACAACATTTATTTCAGTCTAGATTTGCATTAATTTTTCACCGAGATCTTGTGTTGAGGATGGGAGAGTCAAACCACTACGTAAAGTCTTCTCCAGCACATCCCAAAGATTCTCAATGGGGTTAAGGTCAAGACTCTGTGTTGGCCAATTCATGTGTGAAAATGATTCCTCATGCTTCATGAACCACTCTTTCACAATCTGAGCCCTAAGTTTATGCTCATGCCATCAAGGAAGAAGAAATCCATTGATGTGATAACCTGGTGATTCAGTACATTCAGGTCATCAGCTGACTTCATTTTATTGCCTCTTAACATTGCTGAGCCTCGACCTGATCAACTGAAGCAACCCCAGATCATAACACTGCCTCCAGAGGCTTGTACAGTGGACACTATGCATGATGGGTGTATTGCTTCATGTGCTTCTTTTCTTACCCTGACACATCAATCACTCAGGAATAGGATTAATCAGGACTCATCAGACCACATGACCTTTTTTATTGCTCCAAAGTCCAATCTTTATGCTCCCTAGCAAATTGAAGCCTTTTCTTACTAACAAGTGGTTTTATTATGGCCACACAGCTGTTTAGTCCCAATCCTGTGAGTTGTCATCACATTGTGAGTGTTGAGATGATCTTACTTTCACAATTAAACATAGCTGTGAGCTCTACTGTTGATTTTTTTTTAAACAATTTCACTTCACCAAGCATTTAAGTGATCTCTGATCATGGTCAGTCAGGATCTTTTTCCAACTACATTTTTTTCCACGAAGTTGATGGTTCACCACTATCCTTCCAGGTTTTAGTGGAAGGTTTATGTGTTAGACAGTTCTTAACCCAATTCCAGTCATTCCAGTAATCTCCTTAGTTGTTTTCTTTGCTTGATGCAGGCCAATAATTTGACCCTTCTGAAACACAGCAACATCTTTTCTATGACCATGGGATATGTCTTCTGACATGGTTGTTTAAGAAATGAGAATCTTCTCACTGCATCAGTTAGGGTTAAAAGAATTGTTGCCAGCTGAAATACATTAATCACTGCAGTAATTATCCAACAAAAGGCTCTTATTTATTTGCTTATTTAAATCCAAATGGCGACTTTATTTTTTGGCCAGGCAGTATATGTTCCTGGGCAACTTTTACAGTTTTTGCCCATTGCTTGAACATGTTTTGCAAAACTTGGCTCACTGTGTCAAAACTCTACACACAAGCAAATAAGACACAACACTGGGAAATAAACCATTCACATCTACAGTATGTCAAATTGAAACTCTGCTATCAAAACCTAATGATAATTTGTCAAAATGTCACTCTGATGACAAAATTATGCCCACTTGCATCATATGAATACACTTTCAGATCAGCAGCAACACACTAGTCTACTTTATATAAAACACTGCAGTCTTTTATTTTCACTGTTTTTATTCAGTTCCACAGACGGCACGTTTTCACAACAACCAAAAAATGAAATACTCAATACTGTACATTACAGTAGTGTACTTTACAGTACAGTAAATTCAGTTAAAGCAAAAATAAAACACAAATAAAACAAACAATACACTACTGTAAACACATGTAGCGCCCCCATGCCTACATTACTGGCATGACATCCAAAACATCTAAAATCAACCTTCCAACTTTGGGGCGCCCTGAGTTCTTATCATTTATGGTGATAAAACAGCAGTAGTTTTTATCGGATTGGTTATGAGTATTGTTACCTATTACCTTGTAAATACACTGTAAATATACCTTTTAGACTGATTTAAACCAGTAAAATGTCACCATGAAATAATGAAATTCAAATGACATGTCTTTTTACCTTTTACTAGAAAATAGATTATTTACAATCAAATTACAAATGAATAAAGCATGAAATGAAACTCCCTTGTTGTTGTTTGTTAATAAACTGAAAAGACACACTCTCAGAGCTAGTTACCACTTAAAAGTAAACTTAGAATTGCTCTTATAACAAATAAGACACAGTAATATTGTCACCTTATCACAATAACCTTCAAAGGGAAAAAGTTCTCCTTTAGATTTCACAGTTCCCCTTTAAAATGAAAAATCACCCTTTAAACTCAAAGTCCTTAGAGTCAAAGTCACTCTTTCAAATGCAATAGGAAATGAAATAGGAAACCCAAGGAAATGCAATCGAAATGCAAATGTCTCAGTCACATGTACATGCCCTAAACTATGCCGGCTTTAAAATAACTAAAGGGACTCAAAATATACCCAGTTGCAGGCCTGAACGTCGCTTGGGTGCGTTGGGGCCTGGAAAATAAACACTGGCCGCTTCACTCGGCGAGCTAAATAAAATGAAAATGATCTGTACCTGATCGTTGAGACAAAAAGTAGAAGAAGCAGTTGCGAGTGTTCACTTGCTCACTGCATGTAGCGCAGCTGAAGCATGGGCCCAGTCGTGGCGTGTTCCTAGCTGATCACGTGCCTCCCGCATGGATAACAGCAGCGTTGAATGTCCCGTCTCCCCACCGCGTTTGCTGGTTTTGACCGTCTTGTTTAAACGAATCCCAACTCCTCCGGTGTACCGGACAATTCTAGCACTTAGTAGTTTCACAAACACAGCCAACGGGTAGCACAATAACGTTGAAGCAACCCTTCTAACTGTAACTGAAACTAGTGTGCGTTTGCTCTGGTCACTAACGGCTTTCCACGACAGTCGGTCATTAAAACTCACATGGAACCTCAAAAGGAAAGTGTCCCGTCTCACACAGCAAAGCCCCCTGCTTCATTAATGCTCTAGCCGAACACTTGGCAGCAGAAATCTTCCCCAAAGCCTGGGAAAGTTCAGACTTTAGCATAGCTAACAGGAAGAGACAAACTACCCGACTGTCCCCTTCACTATCCTCCAACGAACTGAATACGTTGTGTTGCGCTCTCTACTTCCTACTCTGCAACAGTTTAGGGGTCACAATTCTTGACCAATCAGAAGTTAGGAAAACAATTCGTCACATTATTAGAAACAGAAATGAAATACAAATTCTTAGAAACAAAAACATATTGGCATAGGGCATTTACAAGTTCCAGCACTTCCACTTCCAAACGTTCTCTCTCATTTTACATTTTAACCCTTTAATAACTCCCATGAATTTAAACCTTCCAATGAACTGAATCTAAACATAGCACAGGGCTACACACAGAAAAACACAATTGTGCGTAAGTGGGCTTATGGATCCTGCCGTCTGTTGGGGTCTGGCCACAGGATCTCATCAACATCACAAGCAATGTCTTCTCTCACTAAGCATCGGGGAAAATATCCCCTTGTGTGCCGAATCCATCCTTCGATTGACCTTATCTCAATGTCTCCGCAGACCTCTTCCATTGCCTGCAGAAGAGGCATATGGGCATGTGGTTGGCGGTCATATACGCACCATCTCCAGGCGGAAAAAAATTCTTCTATAGGGTTTAGAAATGGCAAGTAAGGGGGCAAGTACACAACTTCAAATTGATCATGGTTGGTGAACCAGTTCTGGATCAGAGCAGCCCGATGGAAACTAACATACCCGGTAATCCCAGACAACAAGAAACCTGGGCTGCTGTGGTCTGTCCTGTACAACTGCATCATGAAGTGCATCTAGAAACGTGATTATGCATTGTGCATTATAGGAACCCAGTTTGGTATGATGGTGCAGTAACTCTCGAAGGCTTATGGCAGCACACAATGTGATATTTCCCCCGTGCTACCCCGGGACATGCACATTTGCCCTTTGGCCAATTATATTACGTCCCCGTCGTTTATTTTTTGCTAAGGTTGAATCCAGCCTCATCAATCTAAATAAATTCATGAGGCTGTGCAGCTCCATCCATGTCCAAGATTCTCTGTAATAAAAAAAAAAATACATAAATACATATTGTGGATGGCATTACTCAAAGCACACAACTATAGTACTACACATACAGAACCACCCCACCACACAGGTAACTATATGTTACTGATCCAATGGTACATATTTAGCTGTTACTGGACTGCACCCATTCTGTATTGCAAATGTAAAGGACTGTAACACTTACCTGTACATATTCATGTCGAAGTCCTTTGACCCTGACACTGTTCCTCTATAATGGGACCCTGTACAATTGCTTCATGGTCATGTTGTGCTTTACCAAGATGTGTCTGATAGTGGTAATGCTTACTCGATTTATGTTGTTGAATACTTGCCTATCTGCAAATATTTGTTGCCGTAGCTGGTGGTGATGGATTGCATTGTTTGCTTTGATTAGGTTCTCAATGGCAAGTTCCTGCTGTTGGGTGAACAGGCATTGGCATCCACCCCCAGTAGGTCTTCTAGCCATTCTGTAGAAAAATGCAACCACAAATTGTTATTGGTTTGCTTCTTTTTTTACAGTACTGTATATACTGTACTTTACTGTATATACCATACACAGTACTGAAACATCTCAACACGTTATCACGGTATGTTTCACAAAACTACCACTTTTGTTCGAAAAGGAGCATTAGCCACCCTGCAATACAGTACATGTGATACGGTAATGTGATATGGTACAGTACTGTAAATACTCTAGATACAGTCTGAATAGAGTAGAGAGTTGAAGACATACCTGCTTTCCAGTCAGAATGTCCTTATTATGGATGAAACTGTGAAACGGCTTAGATTAGGGTGGACTCTCTGCCCAGTTTCCCTCACAGTCAGGCCATGGTTTATGACATGGTCCACCAAAGTTGCTCTTATGTCATCAGAAATATTGGTCCTTGCATGGCCTCTTCGACCACGTCCTCCTCTCTCTCTCTCTGTCTTCCTCTTCCTCTACCTCTGCCTCTAGCTCTCCCTGCCTCCATGCTTGCAAAGTTCTCAAAATGGCTTCACTGAGGCATTTTTGTAGCTGGCTGATTGGTGTTCGGTTTTGTAAGTAAGTATTTTCAATTACCCAATGTGTTTTGTATTTTGAATAGATGTGTTTTCCAATGATACCCTGAGATTTCATTTTTGAACGAAGTGTCTTATGTATGAAATAGTGTGTAGTGTGCAGGAGCAAGTGTGTTGCAGAAAGGAGCAAGTGTGTTGCAGAATTGCAACTAAAGTGCAAAGCAGTGCTTTTGTTTAAGGTATGGTTACACTTTGTTTAAGGTATAGTAACAACTTCAAGTTATGGTACTTTGGTTTAAGCATGTGTCTATAGTGTTCAAGCAATGGGTAAAAGCTGTAATAGAACTGCACATTGGAGCCTGATGAAGATAATGAATTTGTGATTTGTCCACCCCAGCCTCCTGTTTTGGTAAAGATGAGGATGGGGCTAGAGTTACATGGGGTGGACCTGGAACACATGTAGAGGATTGTGAAACCTTCTGAGTTTGTTTTCTGTGTACATGTACAGAGGGCAGTGGTGGCTCAACCATTAAGTCTCTGGGTGACTGATGAGAAGGTCAGGGGTTCAAGCCCCAGCAGTGCCAATCTGTCACTGTTGGGCTCTTGAGCAAGGCCCTTAACCCTCTCTACTCCAGTGGTGCCATATCGTGGTTGACCCTAAGCTCTGACCTCAACTTCCTAACAAACTGGGATATATGAAGAGCTGTACTGTGCAAAAGTCTTAAGCAGATGTAAAGATTACTTAAAAATAATGATATTAAATCTCATCTCATTATCTCTAGCTGCTTTATCCTGTTCTACAGGGTCGCAGGCAAGCTGGAGCCTATCCCAGCTGACTACAGGCGAAAGGCGGGGTACACCCTGGACAAGTTGCCAGGTCATCACAGGGCTGACACATAGACACAGACAACCATTCACACCTACGGTCAATTTAGAGTCACCAGTTAACCTAACCTGCATGTCTTTGGACTGTGGGGGAAACCAGAGCACCTGGAGGAAACCCACGCGGACAACATGCAAACTCCACACAGAAAGGCCCTCGCCAGCCACGGGGCTCGAACTTGGACCTTCTTGCTGTGAGGCGACAGCGCTAACCACTACACCACCGTGCCGCCCGATATTAAATCTTTCTACTTAAAAAATGCTACAAAGTGCAGTAATAAACTAATGTATAATACTATACAAGTATAATAAACTCAATAAGAAAATGCAGCATTTTTTGAAAAATAGTGATTGTAAATCTAAAATGTTTTTGTGCTGACTCAATTATGTAGAATTCATGAAATAAACATCGATAAGAAAATTCATACTAAAAACTTAGGGTGCCTAATACTTCTGCACAGTAATGTATATGTGACAAATAAACTCCTCTTCTTCTTCTTGCTTTATGTCCTGACAGTCAAAGCAAATCTTGACACAAGGTCCCTGACATCCTGCTTCAACAATAACTGCTGGCTATCAGACAACAGGGAAAGCAAGAGTCACTGGGCTCTGTTCCTCATTCTTCCTCTAATTCTGTTTCTCTCTTTCTGCCTGCTTTTATGATAAGGTTAATGGAAAACAGATAAAGAAAGAGATATTTTAAAAAGGGGATGAAGAAAAGGAATTAAGCACTGTTATCTCATTGGCAGTGAGTTCATGTCAATCATTCGTTAATCAGCTCGGAGAGGCGTGTTTAACCGGAACAATGTTCCTGCTTTTTTATCTACTGCTTAGTAGTTCATCACTTCTCATGCATACAGCCGCTGTGACACGTGGCATCTATTGTATGATCGATGGGTTACTGCCTTGAGGTCAGAGGTCTGAGAGGGGCTGCTGCTTCATTTCCTCAAAGGATAGCCTGTAAATATTTACTCTCACCCAAATGACCACAGATACTCATAAATCCAACCAGAGCACAGGAAGGACAGAGAGGAGAAAGGGGGCAGAATTTGGGGAATGTTTAGCAGAGACAGAAACGTTGCAAAAAGTTGTGTCTCCTGCATCATCATGAAACTTTCTGCTCTCCCCACCATATATCCACCTTCATTATTCATTTACTCCTGGACAAGGGAAACTAAACCACATCCCCTCGACACACATCATAGGAACCTTTATACCACAGGAACTTGCAGCACTTCAGAAAATGTACTGTATCGGTAACTTTTTTTTTTCCATGGCCAGGTCCAATTTCAGTTCCTGCTCCAGATTAGGTACGTCCCTAAATGTCAAAACTTACCTTTATAGTATTTACAACCCATTTTACACAGCAGTCAAATAAGTGATTGCTAAAGCTTGTGTCATATCAAAGCCACAACATGACCAGCAAAGCATAATTCGTCCTTTATGCTTCTGTTTTTGTACAAATGACAAGTCAGAACTGTGGCAGGGTTTTGTTCGTAACATGATTTTATTGCTGAGTCACTCATAACAGCGAGGAGAGACTCCAGCTTGGATTTCTCTGCACTTGTAACTCACTTTCTGCTGTTCAAGATGGTCCCACATGGACATCCTATAAATTGGCTCTTACAGTTAATGTTAATGTTCATGTCCCAGATCTTGCTTCAGAAGATAATCCAACATGGATACTGACCATTTTTAGCTAAGAGCTGCTGATGTAATCATAAAGACTCTTCTGTATTCATCTCAGGAATCCTTTTCTTAATATGTTCATACTGAACATCCTTGTAAAGGTTCTGACTGCAAAGTTGAATTCTGGGCAAAATGTTCTATTTCTATTGCTGTTGGAGTTTCAAGATGTTTCGCTGCTGCACACACAGTGTATCTTAAGTCAATGTTGTAGTCAAGTCACTAAACCTCGAGTCCAAGTCCAGTCTTGAGTCCCCAGTGTTCAAGTCCAAGTCATTTAAAGAAAAGTTCACTTTTGATCCGAGTCGAGTCCAAGAAGAAGACTCCAGCCGCATTATTTGACGGTGGCTGTTGCTGCCTTTATGTGAAACTGTCTCTGCTACTATGTAGTGGAAGTTCATTATGTCTGACTATTTAAGTATTTTTAAGTTCATTTCTTAGCCCATGTTTACATTAGACCGTATCAGCGGATCATCAGATTAACATTTTTAAAACGATTAGTGTGCACACAGCAACGCCAATACACGATTCGCGTGCACACAGCAACGCCAATACACGGATACGCTCGGCTCCGCAGGCATCCTGCGCTCCAAATCACTCCGCCCTGAACAGCGAGTGCCCTCTGGAGGGTGCGCACTCCGGCCTTGCGCAGCTCACAGAGCGCGCGAGCGAAGTGAACAAGCTGTGATTCGGGACTGAGCCGCTGTGTGTGTGATCCCAGTGCATATCACTTACCACTTGCAAGTGGAAGGATGGCAAGCCTAAAGACAATCATAACTACACAATGGGCAGTATTTGCATCAGTATTTGCAGTATTTTCATACTTTTATACTCTTTAATGAAAGGTGATACAAGGCAGAAGTCCGCGCCGTTTTTCAGCAGTCGCGTCACATGACCAACGCCAGCGAATCAGGAAGGTGGATGTCACAGTGACGTTGTCCAATGAGATGCCAGCTAGAGCTCAGCACAGCGTATCCGCGTATTCTGAATGTTTACACAGCACCGGAGCTGACACGATCTGGATTGAATACGTGGACGCTGGCGGATTCCCGTTTCCCGGCGTTTCCAGGCGGTTTAATGTAAACGGACAGTGCATTCGTGAAGAAAACGAGACAGATACGGTCTAAATGTAGCCTGATCTTCCGCCTTCCTCAGAACTGTCCTGAGGAAGGCGGAAGATTCACACTGAAACTGTTAACAAGGTAACGAGCTTAAAATCCTTGTCTAAGAAACGAACTTAAAAATACTATGTCTCTACTACTGTGTTGGACTAACGTTCCTGCTCGACTGCCCCATTTTAGTTAACAGGCTACAGATAGAAAGCTTGTTTGTCGCTCATCAGGCTCCGCCCACTATCAACAGGGCAAATAACATGAGAGAGGGTTAACACTAGCTAGTTCATTGGTCAGCAAGCAAGCCCCACTATCAACAGAGCAATGAACATAGCATGTCACTTCCTTCTCTGGGTGGAGTCTCACCAAATGACGATTGAAGTTCGAGGTTGTCCCCGTCGTCTCCTCGATAGTTCTTCTACATATGGAGCACATAGCAGTGCATTTTTTTCCCACTGCACAAGAAGTCTGTATGAGCAAAGTGGACAAACCTAGGGGCTTCTCTCCAGGCATTTTAGCGCCATTAACGTTAGTTTGTTCCTGAACATGACGTATGAACAGGTGAATGTGCATTCTCTTGCACAAAATTAGTATAAAAATTAATGTAGATATAAATATCTTATGCCAAATTATTATGGCATGTTACAAAAAAAACAAAGAAAAAAATCAGAGTCCTCATCTCCAATTTACGAGTCCGAATTCAGTTAATGCATGAGTCCAAGTCCGAGTCATCAGTGCTCAAGTCCAAGTCAAGTCACAAGTCCTTAAAAGCATACATGTCAACCTATACGGAATGTCCGTATTTTATACGGATTTGATTCAATAAACGTAGTATATGGGCATATAAATAAAGTTATACGGATTCTTTAAAAAAACTTCAATATTTATCTAGAGCTATAATCAATTCCCATGACAGCCAGTAAAGAGTCTTATGAAATCGCGCGTTATCTTGTGGTAGCGAGACTTCGTTCCACTTTTGATCATGCGCACACCGCATTGCGAGAATCCCGCCAACCGTGAAGTCATAGACATATAAACATAGACGCCGCCTTCTGCATAGAATCATACGTCATCCTCGCCGCCAAATTGGATGTGGCAAAGTGGCGATTCTGAGAATAAAGATGCCTCATTCATGTGCTGCGTTTAACTGTACCAACAGGTTTACCATCCAAACGAGATCACATGGGATTACCTTTCACAGGTGAGACTGGAAAAATACTTTTCATTGTATTTGGTCATTATAACATAATTTTACGAACAGATTTTCCTGACTTTGTGGCTAATATGAAGTCTCGTGCATAATAGCCGCTCGGTGAAACCTGTCTCCAAACAACGAAGTATTTCCTTCGTAACTACGCTGATAACACTTTGTGTTTTTGTCAAACATTGGAGCTTTGTATTCATTCTGAAGGTTTATTGTTATTAATATTGAATAAAAAGTAACTGGGATATATCATTGTTAATTATCATTCAAATTTTAGGTAAATTATTTTAATTTGCATCTTATACGGATTTTATAAGGGAAATACGGATTTTGGAGGTTGGTTATACAGGTTTGATTGACCAAAGGTTGACATGTATGTAAAAGTAGGGCATGAGTCGGACTCGAGTACAACAAGTCTGTCTTATGTGTAAATGTTTTGCTGAGATAAAAAGCATCCCACATTTTATGATTCCGGAGATTGCTGAAGCAAATGAGCAACAATATCACATGACCACTGTGGGGCGTTTGACCTACTTTTAACTAAAACAAGTCGGCGTGGGCAAACACGGCAGACTCCACTCTCCCTCCAGTGGAAAAGAAAAGGAAAGCCTGCCTTGTGAGTGTAACTGCAAGATAGAGCAAGGTTAGATGACATGCCATTTTTCTGGACAGATAACTAAATCAATGGCGCTAGCGCTTAGCTATCTTACCCGTTGAATGCATGAGCTCGACTCCACGGTGGCGAGTATGGAGTTATACACCTAATGTTTTGATCTTACAGAGAAAGAAACAATAACACAAAAGCAGTAAGAGAGAAAATATATATTCGTCTTTTGTTTCACGGATCTATTCACAAATATCAACCACAAATTCCATTCCCGCAACTCAAAACATTCTGAGGTTGATGCAGAGTCATGATGTTTTCCGCACATCACCATCTTGGTATGACGCAGTTCCATAGTTATGCTAATTAGTTCAAGCTCCTTGCGTTTGGCTGTTTCTGCAGGGCCGTACTGTTTACCTCAAGATGGAGGATATTCGGTCCCAAAACAAAGAAAAGCGACCCTCAGTACATCAAAATGATCACATCTCATCTGTATAGCTTTGTCCTAAGGTAGTGTGGCTGAGTGGTCTAAGGTGCTGGCTTCAGTTTCTCTGGAGGTATGGGTTTGAATCCTACTACTACCAAGAAGTTTTGCAGCACGGTGGTTTAGCACTGTCGCCTCACAGCAAGAAGGTTCTGGGTTCAATCCCAGTGGCTTCCAGGGTCCTTTCTGTGTGGAGTTTGCATGTTCTAGTCCGGGAGCCAAAGGCCCAAATTTGGCTGAACCTGGCTTCGTCGGTTAAAGTTTTTTTTTTTGCTGTTTGTTGTTGTCCAAGGTCTACTCATTAAGATAAGAGAGGGTGCCCGGTGATATCCCTTGGGCAATTCCGGATATTGGCCCTTTATTGTTGGATGTGCTGCAGTCATAGCCTAAATTCTGACATTTTGACATTCTTCACTTTATGTTCACCAAAGTCTATATATCATACTTATTTTTGTGTTTGTTAACATAATAGGATGAGTTTAAGGCCTGGGGGTGGGGTTCCAGCCATGGTTGGGGGTGTGGCCATGCAATTGGGGGCGGGGCTTATACCAAAAAGCCCTTTATTACTCTATTACTTTGGTTGTTAATGCGAGCCTTAAATTATTAGGCATACACTCCATTGTCATCCTTGTGTTTACTTCTGCAGGGGCATATGAGGGACACAATTAGCTAATTCAAGCCAACTTGTGTAGCTATCTTGCTAACTCTGTCAATCACACTGCCCCCAAAAGATCACAGCACGCATAAGCTAAGCAGAGAAACTATTTGACTGTAATCATGAAAGAGCAGTGACATGTACTCACTGCTCACCAGTGAACTAGACCCATAGTTTCACAACACTGGCTAGCACACCCAACTCTCACCTAGTAAATGCTAGTCACTGATTTTTTTAAGCTAATACATTAAGCTAATAGATTGCTTATTTTAACGATATTGACTGTTGAAATAGTAATGTCCCTGGTTCCCTAGTAAAATTCAGGGCATTGTCCCCGATTATCATCTCAAAAGTCTGTTAACCTTACCCTCACCCCCACTCCAAACCACACTGCTTGTGGACTGAGAGTCATGTGCACTAGCCAGTCCACTGACTAGCACGACTTTTAAAACGTTGGGCAGTAAGGTTTCCTTAAGCTAATACATTAAGCTAATAGATTGCTTATTTTTACGATATTGACTGTTGAAATAGTAATGTTCCTGGTTCCCTAGTAAAATTCAGGGCATTGTCCCCGATTCACCCCCACTCCAAACCACACTGCTCTTCCACTGACTAGCACGACTTTTAAAACGTTGGGGAGTAAGGTTTACTTAACATTCTCCTCTGTACTAGCTGGCATCCAGTACATAAGCATATTTTTACAGACACTAAGCAATGGCAAAGGGTTTAGAGGGGTTTTTTTTTTTCATCTGAACTCTTAGTTCTTTCCTTAAATAGTTTTTGTGTTTTGTGTGTGTGTTTGCATACTGTATGTAATTATTTTACATAATTATTGCTCATTAGTGTGTGTGCATGTGTATGTGTGTGCATGCATGCATGCACGTACATGCTTTATGTACTGTAGTTCTTGTATCAAAATTGTTAATTTTGCAAATTTATGAAAGGGTCAATTACACGTTTGACTAATTTGAATGACAGTAAAGCGTGAATACTGTACAGCCAATTTGGTTAATTGAAAATCAGTATCTTTTGCTATTCTTGTGTGTGTGTGCGCATGCTGTATATGCCATTTTGCATGCTTGATATATTGCATACTGTAGTTTTACATAGTGGATCACTGGTGTGAGTGTATATGCATGCTGTATATAGTTCTATTGCATGCTGTATATAGTTCTTTTACATAGTGGATCACTGGTGTGAATGTATATGCATGCTGTATATATTTCTATTTCATGCTGTATATACAGTAGTTCTTTTACATAGTGGATCACTGGTGTGAGTGTATGCATGCTGTATATAGTTCTATTGCATGCTGTAGTTCTTTTACATAGTGGATCACTGGTGTGAGTGTATACATGCTGTATATAGTTCGTTTACATAGTGGATCATTGGTGTGAGTGTATGCATGCTGTATATAGTTCTTTTACATAGTTATTGGTCATTAGTGTGTGTGTGTGTGTGTGTGTGTGTGTGTGTGTGTGTGTGTGTGTGTGTGTGCATGCTGTATATAGTTCTTTTGCATGCTGTATAGTTCTTACATAGATATTGATCATTATTTTGTATTAACTGTAGAGTTTATGTAATACTTGTATAAAAATCGCTAATTTGGAAAAGTTATGAAAGGGTTAATTAATCCACATTTGATGTATTTGAATGACAAATATAGAGAAAAATGTGAATACCTATCAGATACAGCCAACTTGGTGCATTTAATATCAGTATTTACACTGATATTTTTTTTTTTTGTATTTTCTTCCATTATTTGGGCATATAGGGCATTAAAGGGTTAATATATTAAATTGCCCAAGGGATATCACCGGGCACCCTCTTAAATCTTGAAGAGCTACCTCAAATCTATAAGATAAAGCAAAAAAAAATCCTTTAACCAAAAATTCCGGGTCCGACCCCATGGCTCCCGGACTATTCTCCCTGTGTCTGCATGGGTTTCCTCCACAATTCAAACACATGGGGTGGCCTTGGGCTGAAGTGCCCTTGAGCAAGGCACCAAACCTCCAACTGCTCCCTGGATGCTGTAGCATAGTTGCTCATTGCTCACTTGTGTGTGTGTTCACTGCTTCAGATGGGTTAAATGGAGAGGACAAATTTCACTGTACTTGAGTGTGAAAGTGACAAATAAAAGCATCTATCCTTGCAAAACATAGGAAAATGCTGTGCACAATATATATATATATTTGGAAAATTTCAGATAACTTTTCAGTCAGTACCTCTAACACAATTAGTAGTGTTTGTCTTTACTCATCTATACCTGTGCATTGTACTGATTTATTAATAATCACACTATCTGGTGTCATCCAGATGAGGATGGGTTCCATTTTGAGTCTGGTTCCTCTCAAGATTTCTTTTTCATGTCATCTCAGGGGAGTTTTTCTTTGCCACTGTGGCCTGTAATTTCTTCATGACAAATCTAAATTGAAAGATTTCTGTAGCATATTGTTGTTTAAAGCTTTACACATAAAATAGAATAGAATTGAATATTTGCAAAACACCTATCAATCCTTAAATCCTGGTCATGGTTTTTGCAATTAGACATGGTTAGTTATAGTTAGTTAAAGTTATGAGACAGTTCAGTGCTTTAAAGAGCTCTCCAAGCTATTATTCATCTCCCCGAGCCCTGGGCACTTCAGTCCCGCTTACGACTGAATACAGCAATGCTTTAGAACAGTGTAAATCTAACAGCGTAGTAAACATTGAGCTCTTGATCTCTGGAGTGTTTTGATAAGCCAAACTGCTAAAGCTTTTGTGTCTCAGACACTGAATATTGCCAGTAAGCGATACAGCAGGACGGCTACCTCCAGTGTCGATCCCGTCTCTCTGAGGCATTACATAATGTGTAATACCTGGTTTTATCATCTTCCAAGTATTAAGGGGTTTCTCTTTATCTCTCATATGTCAAATAAAAAAAGACAGGGAAGGTCTTTCCATCCTGGAATGTTAGGGAAACCCAAAATTTCTTTCTTTCCTTCCGCAACTCACTTAATTTTCCTTATCTTTTTATTAATTATCATTCTCAATTCCTTCACTTTCAACTACTGTGTTACTGTCTCTTGTTTTGAGTCCTACCTGCCATGCTATACCTGCTATGTCTCTCTTTCTTCTGTCTTATTCAGTAAAACACTGCAGGCTGATCAGGCCATCGCTCCTGCAGCTCAGTTGTAGCCATGATCTCATATAGATTCCATTGAGGACGTGTACAGTGCTTTTGGCATGGATATAAGACCCTGAGAGATTCAACTTGGGCCTCCGGATCTGGAGAACAATCTGGAATAGCATTTATTTGAGAGTTTTCTCCTCCCAAACACTTCACAGTCAACAAAGCATAAAATTAATCAATTTATCTGAAAGTCCCCCTGCTCTCAAAAATCCAAAAAAATCTGGTTTTCAAATGATAACTCGCATTGGGTTTTCTTTTCTGATTTTTGGTCAAGTTTGTTAACACAGTGTTAAATCCATGTTTTCAACATAATACAACACGATACCTTTATTTGAGCTCAGTTTGTGATTTCACAAAATAAGCTTCATGTCTTAGATCCAATCACAGTCTGATATAAACATTATGGATGAAGGATGAAGTGGTTTTGATTTTTTTTTTAACTACAGAACTTGGTAGTTATGGTATATTTTGACAGAATTGGCCTCTGTTACATTAATCTTCGAGAATATGATGATGCAGACCAAGATTTCAACCAAGAAATCCCACTTCTGTCTATGTGTGACAAATATAAGCTAGTTTACGAGTATTTATGTATCTTGCTAACTAGGAATGTGCTAAAATTACATTACTAAAAGTACAACACAGCACAGTTGTACAGTCGCAGTAAGCAATGTCAAGAAAACATAAGAGACTCTTAGAAGACTAAATTGAAATTGAAACAGATACATAATTAAACATAAAGTATAGCACGGATTAAAGTGCGCATGATGTGAATGTCTAATATGAAACCGATTTTACTGGAGCAATATTAATTAATTATTTACAACCTCAATTCCAAAAAAGTTGGGACGCTGTGTGAACTGTAAATAAAAACAGAATGTGATAATTTGCAAATCATGGAAACCCTATATTTAATTGAAAATAGTACAAAGACAACATATCACTTGTTGAGACTGAGAATTTTTTTTTTTTTTTAAAGTATATTCTCATTTTGAATTTGATGTCAGCAACGTTTTAATAAAGTTGGGACGGGGCAACAAAAGACTGAAAAAGTTGTGTAATGCTAAAAAAGAACTAATTTGGTTAATTGGCAACAGGTCAGTAACATGACTGGGTATAAAAAGAGTATCCCAGAGAGGCGGAGTCTCTCAGAAGTAAAGATGGGGAGGAGTTCATCGCTCTGTGAAAGACTGCATGGGTAAACAGTGCAACAATTTAAGAATAATGTTCCTCAATGTAAAATTGCAAAGAATTTGGGGATCACATAATCTATGGTATATAATGTTATTAAAAGATTCAGAGAATCTGGAGAAATCTCTGTGTGCAAGAGACAAGGCTGAAAACTGACATTGGATGCCTGTGATCTAATGGAAATCACTGCATGGGCTCAGGAACACTTCAGAAAACCATCATCTGTGAAAATAGTTCATTACTGCATCCACAAATGCAAGTTAAAACCAGATATAAACAATATCCAGAAACACCGCAACCTTCTCTGGGCCTGAGCTCTTTTACAATGCGCTTCAGCAGCGCATTGATACGGAGCTCAGATATCAATGCGCTGCCGAAGCGCGCAGAAGGTGTTAGTACGCCTGTCATTATAGTGCGCACTTTCATAGCATAGAAAATCGCCACGTTTCAATTTGTGTAACTGAACTTGTTTCATATCACTGGTCATATAAACCTATGTAAACAGGAAAAACGCGGAAGAGTTTGGTCGCATCTAACTACAGCCCCAAAAAATACCATTGGCCATACTGAGCCTAGCTACATTGCTAACAGGAGTGACAGCGCGTCTGACTGCGTCTGACTGACTGGGAGGTCGCGCAAAGCTCGGAGAGGTACGGAGCAGCTCGTCTCAATTCAGATAAGAGCATATTTCATTATGGAAGTACGGTGGACTGTTCCTTTAAACACTAAGACATAATTTTGAGAAAGTTGAATAAAATATGGTTGAATTCTACAGGATTCTACAAATTTAATACCTGTCCTTTGGTTGTATTCATTTACACACACCTTTGCTGTCTCTAAAAGGACTTTTAGGCTGCATGAAATCACACTGTAGACATCCTGTATTTCATATGTTTAAATCAAAACATCCTAAATTACACATTCATGAAGCTACTCACACAGAATGGATCATGTGAAAGATTCAGGCCTTGGTAGGCCTTCACTTAGCAAATCAACGTGTGTGTTTTAGCAGATTTAACGAAAGTTGTATTTGTTTTTACAGATGCAAACCTTCAGAGAAAATGAGTCCTAAAACCTTTTAGACTTCAGAATCTCATGTGTTTATCAGCTTTCTGATACATTATAGGTTTATGAATACAATGTTTTATTTTTTTTCCCCACACTATAAAACATGAATTTTTCCACTTGTTTTGTTTGCGCTGATGTGGTGTTGCTGCTCACGCATGCAATCCGTGATAAACACCAAAGGCAATCGGCTGCACAAACAGCACCAAATGTGTTTTTCTTGTAGATCATTCCTAGCTTCAGACTACTGAGAGTAATAATTGTTAAGCACTATTTATTTACTCTAAAACATTTTCCTTTTTTTGTTTGCTAAGTGTCCTGTGTTGCTGCCCTCGTACATGTGTTTCCGTGACCAGACGACACATTCACTTGTACGTGGTACTGTTCAGCTCATCTATAGCAGATGCCTCTGGTTCTCTAGAGATCTGCACAGGCCCAGACCCAAGGCTTCAATACATATTTTAATCAGAGCGGATCAAACTGAAGATTTAACAGTCTTCTTTGCTGTTGTTTGCACGGGAGGAGCGCCAGATGGAGTTCTGTAATGGGGTCTCCTGAGGGTGTTTGGCACACGTTGTTGTTTAATGTCGATCCCAAGTTTGGGATCTATTTTAGCACTATATTGTAATAATTGTGGACCTTGGAACCCGAGACCAGCTTAGATCACAGACGAGGCCTCCTCTGCACGACTGTTTTACTCAGTTTTCTCTAAGACACATGCACTGTGAATTCCACAGCTCGCCACAGAGCTGTAAAGTGTGTTAATTAATGGCTACAGAATCAAGGAGCAAGAGTTTGAAACTGTGTAATCTTGTAAAGTGACTGTTACTTTGGGTCATAAATAGCTTGAACAGTGCTTACAAAGTGTGTGTGTGTGTGTGTGTGTGTGTGTGTGTGTGTGTGTGTGTGTGTGTGTGTGTGTGTGTGTGTGTGACTATAAATTGGCACATTCAGCGGCTCAGTGTGTGTATACATATGTATCACTATAACTGTTAATCTTCAGCATGTGTGTGGAGATCAGCAAGTGGGTGAGACAAATGAGATCTTGTTAAACAGTATTTCAAAACCTCATTCACACTTTCTCGTTCTCTTTTTCACGTGATACTTTCCATAATACAACCGCCCCATGATTTGACGAAATCTTCAGAATTGTTTATCATCCTGATGTAAAGTTAGCTTGGATTTGAGAAAGGTGTGATATAAAATTATTATTATTATTATTATTATTATTATTTCTCTTTTCTCATCTCCACCTTTTCTTCAGCAGCCCCACAGCAGCCTCGTGACTCCGTTTCAGTCTTGTAAAGAGGAGATTTACTGTACATGTGCCATGTAAGGCAGCTTTTCCACAGGCTCTTGTTAAACATTCTCTAATTCCTTTCTCGGGGACGACCCAAGGGTCATGGTGGACAAGGGCATGAGAGCACAGTAGCAGTGCACACTCATTTTTCTCCTGTATTACACACACACACACACACACACACACACACACACACACACAAAAAAAAAAAACTTTTTTTTGTTCTACACTGCACTTTCACTCAAATCCTTCGCAGGCTTTATTACACTAAATGTGACTTTTAAGTTTATAGCCTTTGCTTTGCTATTTTATAGCATACTCTTAAAGAGTCTCAACTTTTTTTTGCATTTTAAGTTCTATCTATCTATCTATCTATCTATCTATCTATCTATCTATCTATCTATCTATCTATCTAGAGTGTCTTGCAAAAGTATTCATCCCCCTTGGCGTTTGTCCTGTTTTATCACATTATAAGCTGGAATTAAAATGGGTTTTTGGGGGTTAGCGCCATTTGATTTACACAACATGCCGACCACTTTAAAGGTGCAAATTGTTTTTTATTGTGAACAAACAATAATTAAGATGAGAAAACAGAAATCTGGAGTGTGCATAAGTATTCACCCCCTTTCGTATGAAACCCCTAAATAAGAGCTGGTCCAACCAATTCACTTCATAAGTCACATAATTAGTTGATTAAGATCCACCTGTGTGCAATCAAAGTGTCACATGATCTGTCACATGATGTCTGTATAAATCAACCTGTTCTGGAAGGACCCTGACTCTGCTGCACTACTAAGCAAGCAACATGAAAACCAAGGAGCCTCCAAACAGGTCAGAGACAAAGTTATGGAGAAGTATAGATCAGGGTTGGGTTATAAAAAATACCCCAAACTTTAAATATCCCACAGAGCACCATTAAATCCATTATAGCAAAATGGAAAGAATATGGCACCACTACAAACCTGACAAGAGAAGGCTGTCCACTAAAACTCACAGACCAGGCAAGGAGGGCATTAATCAGAGATGCAACAAAGACACCAAAGATAACACTGAAGGAACTGCAACAATCCACAGTGGAGATGGGAGTATCTGTCCATAGGACCACTTTAAGTCATACAATCCACAGAGTGGGGCTTTATGGAAGAGTGACCAGGGAAAAAAAAGCCATTGCTTAAGAAAACACATTTGGAGTTTGCCCAAAATGAAACTAAAACTGAACTTTTTGACCATTGTGGGAAACACCATGTGTGGCTCAAACCCAACACCCTGAGAACACCATTCCTACAGTGAAGCATGGTGGTGGCAGCATCATGTTGTGGGGATGTTTTTCATCTGCAGGGACAGGAAAGCTGGTCAGGACTGAAGGAAAGATGGATGGCACTAAATACAGGGCATTTCTGGAGGAAAACCTGTTTGAGTCGGCCAGAGGTTTGAGACTGGGATGAAGGTTCACATTTCAGCAGGACAATGACCCTAAACATACTGCTAAAACTACACTGGAGTGGTTTAAAGGGAAACATTTAAATGTCTTGGAATGGCCTAATCAAAGCCCAGACCTCAATCCAATTGAGAATCTGTGGCATAACTTGAAGTTAAGCTAATAGAGGCATACCCCCAAAAGACCTGCAGCTGTAATTGCAGCAAAAGGTGGCTCTACAAAATATAGACTTTGGGGGTGGGGGGTGAATACCTATGCACACTCCAGATTTCTGTTTTTTCATCTAAATTATTGTTTGTGTCACAATAAAACAACAGTTTGCAACTTTAAAGTGGTAGGCATGTTGCGTAAGTCAAATGGTTCGAACCCCCCAAAAATCCATTTTGATTCCAACTTGTAATGCAACAAAACAGGACAAATGCCAAGGGGGATGAATACTTTTGCAAGACACTGTATATGCTGCCAGTCAAAAGTCTTTGAACACCCTGTATTAACATTTCTAGGTAAACTTCAACAAAGTTAGTCAAATTCAATGCTCTAAAATATGAACTGAATAAGTTTGTGACTTTTATTTTATTGGAAAAATCTAGCTGTAATTGGAAAAGACTGCTCTAGAGCTCGATTGGGTGTTCCTATTAAAGTGGATTGTGAATGCATGAACAATATATTCCATTGTTTATTTGACATAAATACATCTAGAAAGGACAGAAATACTGTCCAACATATTAGTAGGCAATATATGATCATATTTTATGATCTGGGCGGCACGGTGGTGTAGTGGTTAGCGCTGTCGCCTCACAGCAAGAAGGTCCTGGGTTCGAGCCCCGTGGTCGGCGAGGGCCTTTCTGTGTGGAGTTTGCATGTTCTCCCCGTGTCCGCGTGGGTTTCCTCCGGGTGCTCCGGTTTCCCCCACAGTCCAAAGACATGCAGGTTAGGTTAACTGGTGACTCTAAATTGACCGTAGGTGTGAGTGTGAATGGTTGTCTGTGTCTATGTGTCAGCCCTGTGATGACCTGGCGACTTGTCCAGGGTGTACCCCGCCTTTCGCCCGTAGTCAGCTGGGATAGGCTCCAGCTTGCCTGCGACCCTGTAGAAGGATAAAGCGGCTAGAGATAATGAGATGAGATGAGATTTTATGATCTTTATTTTTAAGTATACTTTGCACTTTAAGTTTTGCTCTATCTATCTATCTATCTATCTATCTCACTCACTCACTCACTCACTCTCTCTCACACACACACAGTGAATGGTGATGGAGTGAGAGGCCGCACTATTTTGAGACCCTTGAACCCTCAACTCCTCACCTCACTCCATTCATTCTTCTACAGACTCCTGTTTCATAGACTCCTATCATTCACAACATCTGGTGAACCTTAAACCTGCAACCTGCTGCTATTTCTCTCTCTTTCTCTCTCTCTCTCTCTCTGTAGTTTTGTGCATGTGTTGCATAACACCATCACGTTTTTAAAATGTTTATTGAGGAAATTTAACAGCTGTTTATAGACCATTATAAGTGCCATTAAAGTAAATGCTGAGTGTCCTTTCAGCACAGGGAAACATGTCCGAATTCTTGTTTGTGGTAATCAGACATGTCATGAATAATGAAAACCCTCTGGTTTATTCCGTTAAACGAGACCTTTTGCTTTATATCTGCTCTGTTCCTTTCTTGAACATTTCGATTCTCTGGTTCCTGCTTTATATTTGCAGGTTGTTAACACTCATTCATTTACATTGATGAGTGTCTGAAGTGCTTTTGATTCAAATAAACACACACTCGAACCGTGCCCCGGTCATGTGTTAAACACACTCCAGACACACTCACTGTTTTACAGTCTATATAGTCAAGGCTGTGGCATAGCGAGGCCTGCTGGCTTTTGTTTTTCTGAGAAAAAGGTCTTGATTTTTTCCTATCCTCTCTTTTGTACCCTAATTTAAGGCTTGTGGTTTTTTTTTTTTTTTTGTGTGTGTGTGTGTGTGTGTGTGTGTGTGTGTACTGTATAGGCGTCAAAATTTTATGAAGCTGACAAAAGACAATTTAGATCATTCAAAGGCCCATGGAGGATGTAATGAAGCACTTTAACTCCAGCTGCATGAATGTGGAGAGACACAGCAGCGCCGTGGCTTTATTGCACTGACTTCTCCATTGACGTTGTAATGGAAAGAACAATTCTCATTTTTATTTGATGCATTAATGTGTCACTTGCTGTGTAGTTTCCATCTTAGAAATTAGTCTTAAAGCACACAGTATTGTAGCCTTTTTAAATCCGTCACCTCATCTCTCTCTCTCTCTGATCAGGACACGACATATCTCATACATTTTGGTTTTTTAAATTTGTTTGATTTAGACTGGTAGTTTCATGCTAAGTTTATGTGGTCACGGCTTTTGTTCCGCTTCCTTTTATTACCAGCGTGCATCGTGCGAAGCTGCACTGAGTGTACACCCGCTAACCTCCTTTGCAGGAAGTGTGACATGTCATGATGTTTATTCCTTCTTCCAGCATAAAAGAAAGGATGTGGAGGAGTGTGGAGAATTTCAGAGTGGCCAAGTGCTGTGGTTAAACTCTCTATTTAGCCTTCATGCACAGTCTGATGCTCTTAGTCTAGTTTAAGTCTCATTTTGTTCTCCACACTCCAGATGTTTTTTTTTTTTTTTGTACGTAAACAAGTACACACTTTTCAACAGCATGTCAGCAGCGCATTTGAAAAAATGAACTATTGCAAAATGTCTGCCAGTGGCATGACAAGATGGAAATTTTATTTTTAAAAATAATCCTCCTTGATGATGGCACTTTAAGCCATTATGCTTCATTTGTGTGGAACTTCAAAAGTGGTTGGCTGACACACAGGTAACTGATAGTACTGGTTACATTTGGCAGGTAAATGTTAGTCAAATCCAGTGGATTCCTCAATAATCTATGAGGGATCTTCCACATATGCAGGGTTTAGTCCATTTGAACAGAACCCTCATGTGATTCGGAGGGGTTTGCTTGGACTGGTGAAAACACAGCAACGAGCTGCACAGTTTGAGTGAGTTGATCTCAGTCCAGTTCCAAACACACAGCTAGAGCATTTTGATCGCAGTGAAAAAATTATTTCACTCTGAATCGACTCCATTGCATTTTTGTACATGTGAACTGCTAATCTGGGAGATGCAACCTGAGCCAGAGGATACCGTTGTAGAAATGCAGATTTTGACCGAATACTTCAACTGACAAACAAACAGAGAAAATAAACACTGGATGCACAGTCTGGAACGCAATATATTTTTAACCACTTATTTAAATAATTATCAAATAATGTATCATTTGTGAAAGCACCCAATATCACTCTGCTCCCAGGAAGGGTTTAAAGCAGGGGTTCTCAACCTTTTCTGCTTTAAGGCCCACCTATTCATACTTGTAACGAGTTGAGGCCCATTAAAAAAGATCCCTAATTATTTTGGCTCATCTATTCTATTAGAATCTAATAATCTATTGTAAAGTGTATTAATGGGATGCAACATTACAGATGGGAGCCCAGGAATTAAATAAATACAATAAAAAACAAATTGTTTTTCTCATCTCATCTCATTATCTGTAGCCACTTTATCCTGTTCTACAGGGTCGCAGGCAAGCTGGAGCCTATCCCAGCTGACTACGGGTGAAAGGCGGGGTACACCTTGGACAAGTCGCCAGGTCATCACAGGGCTGACACATAGACAGAGACAACCATTCACACTCACATTCACACCTACGCTCAATTTAGAGTCACCAGTTAACCTAACCTGCATGTCTTTGGACTGTGGGGGAAACCGGAGCACCCGGAGGAAACCCACGCGGACACGGGGAGAACATGCAAACTCCGCACAGAAAGGCCCTCGCCGGCCACGGGGCTCGAACCCGGACCTTCTTGCTGTGAGGTGACAGCACTAACTACTAAACCACCGTGCCGCCCCAAACTGTTTTTATTGTAGGTATTGTATTTAAAACTGTATGGATGTCCCAGAAGCCAAACCATGCACACAGAACGTTCTCAGTCAAAAGGGATTAATGATCCAAAAGTGGAATCTGGTCCATTAACACAAGAATTTATTGCCATGTTTGTGTTCAGCAAACAAGCAAGTTATTAAAACCAAGAAGTTCACTCAAATGAAGTGGATATAGAAACCACTCAGTGGGATTAGATCCTTACACGCTAACAAAGAAGGATTTTTCCTATGAGTTGGAAAATTATCCATCCGTTGAGTTCCCCGACATCTCAAACTACCTGGTGCTGCAGACATCATTCTACACGGACACACAGATGAAAACCTGGAACAGCATGGAGGAGTACAGCTTTTTATATGTGGCTGAGTTAAAAATCTAGGGATCAGGATACTACAAGATAAATCGTGTATTGTTTTTGCCTGGGTAAGGAGGAATTTCTGGGCTTTTTGTATGCGTCTTTACAATGGTTGCTAGGATGCTACAAGTTTTAGTATCAAGTGTAAACAAACCACAGGTAATCAATTCTCAATCCTCCCTGATCATCTCTTCCAGGTAAATCATTCACAAAGATCCACAGAAGCCCCTTTAAAGATCTGGGTATTACACATATTATAAACGCGTTAGTTTACAATATGGGCGGCACGGTGGTGTAGTGGTTAGCACTGTCGCCTCACAGCAAGAAGGTCCGGGTTCAAGCCCCGTGGCCCGCGAGGGCCTTTCTGTGTGGAGTCTGCATGTTCTCCCCGTGTCCGCGTGGGTTTCCTCCGGGTGCTCCGGTTTCCCCCACAGTCCAAAGACATGCAGGTTAGGTTAACTGGTGACTCTAAATTGACCGTAGGTGTGAATGTGAGTGTGAATGGTTGTCTGTATCTATGTGTCAGCCCTGTGATGACCTGGCAACTTGTCCAGGGTGTACCCCGCCTTTCACCCGTAGTCAGCTGGGATAGGCTCCAGCTTGCCTGCGACCCTGTAGAACAGGATAAAGCGGCTAGAGATAATGAGATGAGATGAGTTTACAATATGGTAACCACGATCAAACAGTAAACAAAAACACATCCGAGGACTTAAGCATCTCCTGAACTTCAAAACATCATGAAATAACAGAAAATGGTAAGAAAAGTGATTTGCTAATCCAAACAAAAGAAATCAGAGGAATTTACAAACCTTTCCAGAAGTGATCACTGCAAACTCGAGTGCTCTTCGACTCCGCTCCCTTCCATTGCAGCGAAAGGTTCAAGAGTCACTTTTCTTATCATCTTTTCATAAAAATCCTTTGCTCTTTCACCCTTTATCATTTCACAGGGAACCCGGAAGAAACTTTTAGCAGTTTCACGGTTTGTTTGATTAGAACAGCGCAAAACAAAGCAAGCGTAGGACATTTTAATGACTAGCAAGGCGCCCCAGGGATAGTAACGCTTTGTGAACAGTGAGCACAGCTGACCACCGCTTCATGTCTTGCGTATCTAATGAGGCGGATGTGACGCCGGATGCAACCCAGCAATTGTACACTACTACACTGCAAAAAACTGAAAACTCAACTTGAGGAGAAAATTCCTTAATACTAGTGAAATTATCTTGCTGCATGAACAGATAATTTTACTTGACAAGACATCTTGGAATAAGTTGGTTACAATCTAGAGCTAGTTTTAATAATCTCAGAGTTGGTACCTTGTATTCTTCTACACTGCAAAAATGATATCTTAGCAAGTTAAAATATCTTGAATATGGTTGAAATGATCTAGCATAGTGGATCTCAAACTGGGGGGGGGGCACTCGGCGAGTGGGGCGTGTGGTCACAGACCGTTCAGTGGCAAATGCTCTTCCAGTCTGTGCTTCAACAGGCACTTCAGATGATAAATTACATTAAGTCGCGTCCATTGAACTCATGGTTATTTGGGGTCCTCTGTCAGGAAATGGGTTCTGGGTATGAACAGCTACTCTTGCACACAAAGGTTCGCTGGCTTTCTAGAAGGAGAGTGTTACAGCGCTTGTATGAGCTGTGATAAGAGGTGAAGTTGTTTTTGACCGAAAGCAATTTGGAACTGGCCAAGCACCTCCATGATTCCCTGTGGCTAGCTTCCTTGTCATATTTGGTCGACATATTTGACAGACTGAATAGTTTGAATCTGTCTTTGCAAGGCCGAGATTCCAATCTGTTGGTCCTTGCTGACAGAGTGGATGCTTTCATCCAAAAACTTGTCCTCTGGCATGACCACATAATTATCGGAAATTGTGACCTGTTCCCCAGCCATGCAGACTTCATCGCTGAGGCACGCGGCAGTGATTTCTCCTCTATTTTTCAATCAGCTGCAGATCACCTGTCTGGGCTTAAGCAGCAGTTAGTTTCTTATTTCAAGGAGGACTACCACTCATTTTCATGGGTTCAGGACCCATTTGTTTGAACCACAAACGATTTGTCACTGCAAATGCAAGAGCAGCTTATTGAGCTGAAGAGTGACAGCAGGCTGAAGCACCTTTTTAGCACCTGTTCTCTTACATCCTTCTGGGTAACACTGATGCAGGAGTACTCCCAGCTCTGTGATGTTGCCTTAAAAATTCTCCAACCTTTCGCATCAACATACTTGTGTGAGGCAGGCTTTTCAAAATTGACCACGCTCAAAACTAAGTACCGCAATCACGCACAGATTGAGAATACCTGAGGCTGTGTTTAACCAAAATTGAGCTGAGAATTCGAGAACTCTGCCAAACAAAGCAGGCTCATGTGTCACACTGAGACATTCATTAACACTACCTCCGGTACTCTGGTAGAGTTTGTTTGTTCGTTCATGTGTTTGTTAGCAATTTTGCAGAAAAAAATGTACAGACGGATTTTCATGAAAATTTTACTAGATACGTGTCTTGGCCCAATGAAGAACTTAAATTTTGGAGGTGATCTGGAACCACATCTGGATCCAGAAATTTTTAAAAGGATCTTCTTCTTTTGACTGCTCCCGATTAGGGGTCGCCACAGCGGATCTTTCGTCTCCATTGCTCCCTGTCTTCTGCATCCTTCTCTACCACACCTGCCACTTTCATGTCCTCTCTCACCACATCCATGTATCTCCTCTTTGGCCTTCCTCATTTTCGTTTGCCTGGCAGCTCCATCCTCAACATTCTCCTTCCCACATGCTCTACATCTCTTCTCAGGATGTGCCCATACCATCTCAGTCTCATCTCTCTTAGCCTCATTCCCAAGCTCTCCACATGTGCTGTCCCTCTGACGTGCTCGTTCCTTATCCTGTCCAACCTTGTCACTCCCATCGCAAACCTTAACATCCTCAACTCCGCCACCTCCAACTTTGCCTCCTGTCTCTTCATTAAGGGTACGGTCTCCAATCCATACATCACAGCTGGTCTCACTACCATCTTATACATCTTACCTTTCACTTTTGCTGGGACTTTCCTATCACAAATGACTCCCGAAATCCTTCTCCAACTGCTCCACCCTGCCTGCCCTCTCTTTCTCACCTCACTATCGCAGCCCCCATTTTCCTGCACAGTTGACCCCAGGTATTTGAATTCACCAACTTTCTTTATGTCTACTCCTTGCATCTTCACTACACTCTCATCCCCATTCTCATTGATGCATATGTATTCTGTTTTGCTCCTGCTCACCTTCATTCCTCTTCGTTCCAATGCATACCTCCATCTCTCCAAACCCAACTCAACCTCCTTTCTACTTTCACCACATATCACAATATCATCCGCAAACATCATGTTCCATGGTGACTCTTGCCTCACTTCGTCTGTCAAGCTATCCATCACTATGGCAAACAAAAAAGGACTCAAAGCAGATCCTTGATGGAGTCCCACCTTCACCATGAACCATTCAGTTGTTCCAGCTGCACACCTCACTGCTGTTTCACTGTTCTCATACATGTCTTGCACCACTCTAATATACTTCTCATTCACTCCACTCTTTCTCATACAATACCATAACTCATCTCTCGGCACTCTATCGTATGCCTTCTCCAGGTCTACAAACACACAGTGTAGCTTTCTCTGGCCTTCTCTGTACTTCTCCATTAACATTCTTAAAGCAAATATTGCATCCGGGTGCTCTTCCATGGCATAAACCCATACTGCTGTTCACAGATTGCTACCTCTCTTCTCAATCTTGCCTCCAATACCCTTTCCCATAGCTTCATGGTGTGGCTCATCAATTTTATTCCTCTGCAATTACTGCAACTCTGTACATCTCCCTTATTCTTGTATATTGGGACTAGCACACTCTTTCTTCATTCATTCGGCATTTTCTCATTCTCTAGGATCTTATTAAACAATCTCGTTAGGAACTCCACAGCCATCTCACCCAAACATCTCCAAGCCTCAATCGGGATACCATCTGGTCCGACTGCTTTCCCAGTCTTCATTCTTTTCATGGCTGCCCTCACCTCATCCTTACTAACCAACTCTGCTTCCTGATTTGCTGTCTCCAATGAATCTGAACTTTTCTCTCTTGGATTCTCCTCATTTAATAAATCCTCAAAGTACTCTTTCCACCTTCTTAATACACTCTCTTTGTTTGTCAGCACATTTCCATTTACATCTTTCATTATTCTTACCTGCTGTACATCCCTCGCTTCCCTGTTTCTCTGCCTAGCTAGTCTGTACAGGTCTTTCTCTCCTTCTTTGGTCTCCAGTCTTTCATACAACTCCTGGTATGCATCTGCTTTCGCCTTCACTACCGCTCTTTTTGCCTTCTGTCTTGTCTCTCTGTATAACCGCTTGCTTTCCTCATCTCTCTGATTGTCCCAATTCTTTTTTGCTAGCCTCTTCTCTTTTATAACTTCCTGCACTTCTTTGTTCCACCACCATGTCTCCTTGTCTTCCTTCCTCCTTCCCAATGACCACCCTAGCACCTTCCTTGCTGCCTCTCTTACTAGTACAGCAGTAGTATCCCAATCTTCTGGCAGACTTCCATTACCACTCAGTGCTCATCTCATTTCTTCCCTAAACTCTTTCTGATGTTCAACCTCTTTTAGTTTCCACCACTTAATCTTCAGCTCCACTATTTCACGCTTCCTCTTTTTCACTTTCAAGCTCATCCTGCACACGACCACTTGATGTTGTCTAGCTACACACTCCCCTGCCATCACTTTACAGTCTCCAATCTCCTTCAGGTTATCCCTTCTGCGGAGTATGTAGTCCACCTGTGTAGATCTTCCTCCACTCTTAAACGTCACCCTGTGCTACTCTTTCTTCTTGAAGTATGTATTGACTATTACCAAATTCATCCTCTTTGAAAAATCAACCACCGTTTGCCCTTCCACATTTCTCTCTCTTACACCATATCTGCCCATCACGTCCTCATCTCCTGTTTCCCTCGCCAACATGTCCATTGAAATCTGCTCCTATCAGCACGTGCTCCTCCCTTGGTATACTTTCTACCACTTCATCCATCTTTTCCCAGAAAAACTCTTTCTCTTCGTTCTCACATCCAACCTGTGGGGCGTACGCACATACAACATTGATTACCACTCCTTGAATCTCCAACTTCATGCCTATCACTCTATCTGACACCCTCTTCACATCAATCACACTGTTGACCAACTCTCCCCTCAAAACAATACTAACACCATTTCTCTTTCCATCGACTCTTTAATAAAACAACTTGCATCCATCTCCAATGTTCTTGGCCTTGCTTCCTTTCCACCTCGTCTCCTTCCCTTCCATCTTTCACGTTCTCTCCTAACACGCCTCCCCCCTCTCTTTCTCCTTCTCCATTTTGGCGCAACAGTAGCACATTTTCCACCGGCACCCTGTTGACCAACAGTACCAGAGGCGGTCGTTGTTAACCCAGGGCCCGACCGATCCAGTATGGTATTTCTCTTTTCATTCCGCATATTAGATTTGGGGGCGGCACGGTGGTGTAGTGGTTAGCACTGCCGCCTCACAGCAAGAAGGTCCGGGTTCGAGCCCCGTGGCCGGCGAGGGCCTTTCTGTGCGGAGTTTGCATGGTCTCCCCGTGTCCGTGTGGGTTTCCTCCGGGTGCTCCGGTTTCCCGCACAGTCCAAAGACATGCAGGTTAGGTTAACTGGTGACTCTAAATTGACCGTAGGTGTGAATGTGAGTGTGAATGGTTGTCTGTATCTATGTGTCAGCCCTGTGATGACCTGGCGACTTGTCCAGGGTGTACCCCGCCTTTCGCCCATAGTCAGCTGGGATAGGCTCCAGCTTGCCTGCGACCCTGTAGAAGGATAAAGCGGCTAGAGATAATGAGATGAGATGAGATGTTAGATTTGGCACAGTTTTACGCCGGATGCCCTTCCTGACGCAACCCTCTCCAATTTATCCGGGCTTGGGACCGGCACCAGGAGTACGCTTATGCACCCCCAGTTGCTGGATTAGAAATTTTTAAAAGGATATAGGGCAAAATTGAACATTTTCAGTCTCGAACTGTGTTGTCTAGCATTGTAATAATACAATAATACACAACAATAAAAAAACAGCCCAATAATAATAATAATAATAATAAATAGCTTATCTATCTTTTTTCGGGGGGGGGCCCTCAAAGTACACTTGCTACAGTCGGGGGGGGGGGGGGGGGGGGGGGGTACAGATCACAAATGTTTGAGAACCCCTGATCTATCATTTCCTATTAGAAGAATCCAAGACACCAACATCTGTCCATGCGGCAAGATCATTTCACTAGTATTAAGGAATTTTCTCCTCAAATTCAGTTTTCAGTTTTTTGCCATGTAATAATTAGTTTCAACTTGGGGGGAAAAAATTCGAGGCCCACTGCTTTAAAGGGTGGGTCATTACTTGTTTTTGTAATATTTTACATCCCACCTTCATCAGCTATCAATTAATAATTGTGTACTCAGTGCAGAAACTCTGGGCTGTTGTTCCCCAGACTGTGTAATCTGAATCAAACACAACAATGTCAAGCATAAAATGCAACTCATCAGGAAAATCAGAAAGCTCCTCTTCTTAAACCAGCATTCAGTCACTCTGGCTCTAATACATGTGAAAGTGTTTTGTAGTCATAATTTTTGATGGATTTTTATTTTTTGAAGGTTGTTTAGCTTTTGCGTTTCAAAATTATTGTCTACACCTTTAAGCCAGTGCCCTTGGGCACTCCGGATCTGTAGTACAGTGTAATTACACTGATTTCACAAGAACATTTGCAAAATATAATCTACAGCACTGTGCAAAAGTCTTATGCACCTTATTTTTTTCATACAAATTTTGTTATAGATTTCTGTTTTATGACTTCTACATTATCGAGTCAGTACAAAAAACATTTTAGAGTCAAAACGTTCATTTTCCAGCACAAAATTAAATGTTACAGAAAAAAGTTTGTTTTGGGGCAAAATTAAGAAGTGAGTGTGACAGTCAAAGTGTCCAGAAGAACTGTGGCTGGTTCTGTAAGATTCTCAGTAAAACCTACAGCTCATTTCCTTATAAAACTGCACTCATTGTACCTCAGACTACTATTTTTTTTTAAACCAAAGGGTCATCTCACACCAAATATTGACTTTGTTTCATTTATTATGGCTTACTGCTTACTTGTTTATAGTATTTTTTTAAATGTTGAAACATTTAATTTCATTATTTTTAAAGGAGAACTGAAGGCAATTTTTTTATTATCAAAATTCTATTTATCTCATTTTATTAAATATAGGAATGCATTTTTGATCACTATTTTGTCACTGCTATAGCAAGTTCTGAGTGTTTGAAATATGCTCTGTAATATATCAGTCCGTATGTCAAAGCAATGGCCATGAACGAGATTCGTTGAGACCTGTGCGAGACATCGTAGAACGGAAGTAAAACGTACAGCGGAAATCAAAGTGACGAACATCCGCCAACGTCGTCAAAAGACGCGCACGCCCTCTTTCGAATGCTGATGGACTCAAGCCGGAAGTTTTGTTTGTTTTGATAGCACTCAGGAAAGTTTGAAAAAAGTAGGCAGTAATCGTCATTTAAACTTGTTTTTGTGTAATATTTCGTTTGGAAAACAGTTTTCAAAATGGCGGCACTGACACCTGGCTGACACTTGACGTTTCGAAGTCTCGCACAAGTCTCGTGAAGATCGCGCGGATAAGCGACGCCTGCCGTGGACCAAACAAACTAAATTCAACATGGCTAAAAACCGAACAGGCCGATAAGTATAATATTTAATTGCAATTAGTTGCCAATACGAGTCACGATATAAGGTTACTAAAACCGAAAACGTAATTGAATAACACATTAATTAAGAAATAAAGCAAGTTTAAAAATGACTTCAGTTCTCCTTTAAGCCATTTTTAATCTACAGCATTTCTTTATATGTGCCTAAGACTTTCACACAGTACTGTAGTTTTCAGATTTCAAAGCACTATGGAGTGCAACATACAGAAAATGAGAGAAAAAAAGGCCTTCCTTACTGGTTGTTTTATACTGATTCATTCGCTGCTGTTTGAGTTGCAAGGTTATTTTCGAAGAAACTTCTAAGTGGCATTGAAACTGTGATAGCAGGAGAATAACATGGCATAAGGATAAGAAATAGACGTGATTGTGCAGGTGTCAGCAGCAGGGCTCGCTCGCTCGCTCTCTCACCTGCCTCCCTGCATGCTCTCTGGGGTAGATGTGTGAAGCTGTGTTTCTGCTTGCTTCCTTCACTTTCAACTCTCACTGTGGGTTTCGGCTGCATTCGTAGAAGTCCAGGGTCTCTAGTGATTAGCCCTGTCTGGCCTGCATGGCTGTCTGTGAGCAGAGGCGGAGAGAATTATTCCTGACTGTATGGAATAAAACAACGAGAGGAGCACATCATTCCGGTCTGGTATGCATGTGGATCCATGAAGATGTGCCAAATCAAGGATTCCCATAAGGAGATGGACCAGATGAAGCGTAGCCCCTTTTAGCAAAGTAGCCTTCAAGTAGAGTTCAGCTTTTACAACCAAGGAAGTGCACAGTTGCTCAAGCATTTGACACACTGAAGGCCTATTAACACACTTTACTTTTTCACTCTTTTCTCTTTCTTCCTTCGGAGAGCTGTAAATGAGGAATGTGCTGCCACTGGTCAGCATTCTGCTCTCTGTTTCTTTCCCAGTTATGGGTTTCCGGGAGGAAAACAGGGATTGAAGCTCATTACCACAGAGTTATGTGACACACAGCTGCTGTGCAGTGATTCAGATTGTAATTAGCACCAGTGCTATTCTTAAAAACTCATATGGGTCCTGGTTCCTGTGTCATTATTGCAGATAAGTCTGGCCAGGAGTTTCTGCCTACAGGATAAAAGAGGAGGAAATATGGAGTTAGTAATAAAAAAAATGGCTTTTGGGTGGATTTCTGTCACTGAGTATTAGAAATGTTCTCATGCTACTATCCATACGCAGAAAGTCAGCACTGTTGAAGTTTTATTCTTGCAAAAAAAATAAAATAAAATACTCTGCTCCTTTACTGGACTTTCAGGAATTTACAGCTGTAATTGTATGGAGTTTAAACTCTTAGGTGTTTGGCAACAGCAGGATCTGTGCTGGAACCACCATGTTGAAAGCTAACAAAAGGTTGCACTATCTAGGCAAATGCAGGAAGACTAATCTACCTAAGGATGTGGGGATCACTGTTTACTGCAGTAAGATTTTTCTGGTGCTAGAGTATCCATCACCGGTCTGGAGCGGCATCCCCAAATACCAGGATCTCTGTATGGCCATAATTGGCATCCCAAAGACAAATCTTGCAAGTCTGGAGGAACGAAAAGATGAGGCGATCATACGTGAGCTTGAAAGAATTATAAAGGACCCTAATCATGCGAATCACAGGTTCCTTCCAAGAATGGCGTCCCACAAGTACGCAACTAGGAACAAAATTTGTCTCGCATTCGCAGTACCATTATCAGGAACTGACAGACATAAGGAGTCTTTTATCTCAAGAGCATGTCACCTCCTAAACAAGCGGACATAGTCAAACTCTATTTAACAGTTATTCCACAAAATCGAGTCGTACATGAGCTGATAGATGATGAGGCGCATAGCACCGAATTGGCTATAAGCCATGTACGACTCAATTTTGTGGAATAATTGTTTTATTCTATCCATATACACTGGATTTTGAGAAACAGAGCATTTTTATTTTTTGCAAATTCGATAAATAAAAACTTTATACAAAATGTCCAACAGAATAATTTCCGCTTAGAATGTGAACAAACCGGCAAAATGACAGGAGTAATTTATGAAAAATGGTACAATAATAATTCTTGAAAAATAAAAAAGATATGTTCTTACCATCAAATGCTTTATATTCCATATTTTGTTGCTTGTGTTGTATTTTTTGGGAGTCGTCTTCTTGAGGTTTTTTTTGGTGGTTGGCAAACCAACTTAAAGGTGCATTACTGCCACCAACTGGGCTGGAGTGTGGAACAGGAGATATGGGGGGGGGGACTATATTCTTTTAGCTATTTCTGTTTCTTTTAAATACTCTAACAATTTTTAGGGTTTTGTTTTTGAGTAGAGTTTTTATGTCATCCTCGGTTGGTTCAGCAACATGCTCTGCCATTTTGTTTTTCTGTACTCATGGTATATGAACTGATAGCCTAGTAGTAGAGTAGCCAATCAGAGCATGCGATTTGCTCATATCCAGTGAATGTGGATAGAATAATGCCTATTAAGTCCATTTCAGTTCCAGGTTGGAACACTGCAAAATGTGGTTTGTAGTTGATCAGATAGTGTTGATGAAAAATTGACACACTTACAGTAAACCAACTTAAAGGTGCATTACTGCCACCAACTGGGATGGAGTGTGGAACAGGAGATATTGGGGGGGGGGGGGAGCGCACTACATTCTTTTAGTTATTTCTGTTTCTTTTAAATACTTTATAACAATTTTTAGGGTTTTATTTTCGAGTAGCGTTTTTCTTTCATCCTCAGTTGGTTCAGCAACACATTCTGCCATTTTTGATAGCCTAGTAGTAGAGTAGCCAATCAGAGCGCACGATTGCTCATATCCAGTGAATGTGGATAGAATGATATCTATTATACTCTTATTTTTGGGATATGTATTTCTACATCTTTGTTAGTTTTTATTGTAAATTCATCATATATGTTTAGTCCAGGGCAACACGGTGGTGTAGTGGTTAGCGCTGTCGCCTCACAGCAAGAAGGTTCTGGGTTCGAGCCCCATGGCCGGCGAAGACCTTTCTGTGCGGAGTTTGCATGTTCTCCCTGTGTCCGTGTGGGTTTCCTCCGGGTGCTCCGGTTTCCCCCACAGTCCAAAGACATGCAGGTTAGGTTAACTGGTGACTCTAAATTGACCGTAGGTGTGAATGTGAGTGTGAATGGTTGTCTGTGTCTATGTGTCAGCCCTGTGATGACCTGGCGACTTGTCCAGGGTGTACCCCGCCTTTCGCCCGTAGTCAGCTGGGATAGGCTCCAGCTTGCCTGCGACCCTGTAGAACAGGATAAAGCGGCTACAGATAATGAGATGAGATGTTTAGTCCAAGAAGAATTAATAAAGTTTATTATTATTATTATTATTATTATTATTAATAATAATAATAATAATCTTTGCACCCTCAACTTTGTTCACTCTCTCACTCCTTTTCCACAGCACATCAGTTAAGTTGTTCTAAGAAGACATATTTTCTTGTTTGATTTTCTTCCTGAGTTGTACTTTTCTCTTGCTCTTTTATATGGTCATCTATCATCCTCCTTCCTGCTTTTCATTCTTTCATATCGCTGTCTTTCCCGTCCCACCCTGTCTCCATCTGTCTCCTTTTTTTCCCCCTTGCATGCACCCTTTTTTCATTATCTGTCTTTTGCTTTGGCGGTATATCTGTCTGTCTCTCTGTCACTCACACACTTTTCTCCCATCTGTCTCCCTCTTTTTCTTTGTAGAACCCATTAGTGTCCAACCATCTGTGTATCTCTTTGTGTCTTTATGTCTTACCCTGTCCATTCATCTCTCTTTTTCTGAGTTTTTGTGTCTCTTTGTCCATGTGTAAACACTCTGGACTTCGGTGTGTATCCACTGCTTACCACTAGACTTTAGAACATTTGAAATCATCCAGCTGTTAAAACTCAACCCAGTACACCATTTCACAGTTTCCTCCTTGATATAAGATATATCACAGACCAAAATAAGAAAACAGAACAAATGAGATATGTGAGATGCAGATAGATTCAGAAAAGATGGAGATTAGGTCTTGAATTAATAAACAGTATGAATATGCATGGTGTTTAGATGGACAGGAAGTGCATGTTGGCGTGGAGATGTGACTCCCCTTTGGTGTAGAAACTATTAAATACTGTAGAAAGGCTGAAGCTGAAATGTGAAACTATTTTGAATTGCAGCACAAAGCTTATGTGGGGGCTTTGCTTTTTTTTTTTACACTAATTGGACCAATCAAAGCTTCCTGCTCTTTGACTATGACACAAACCCCAGTTATTTCCATTTGTACGTATGAACCGTGCCTTTGATCGCGTTTTGCGTTAACAGATGTGAACAGTTTTACAAAGAGACACCAAATTCTTGGTCATTTATCCACCACTTTCCAGTAAATAAACAAAGAGCCAGTCAATGCAGTGATCTGCAAAACCTCAGACAATCTGAAGAATTTTGATAATTTAGCTGGGGTTACCAGAATTTCAACTGTTGAAGAAAATCTGTTCCAGTGCTCACAGATTCTCTTACCACATGCTGTTTCAGAGTTAGCACATTAGGTGCAAACATTTAGTTAATATTTACACAAGGAAAGTTATGAATTTATTCAGATTGGCTGGATGCACAGGCTTAAGTTCATTTACTTGGCATCACTTTCAGATCATTAAAATGACCTGTGTGTAGTTTGCACCTCTGAGGTTGCCAGATTTTTCTTAGAAATACCTGTGATGAGGGGCGGCATGGTGGTGTAGTGGTTAGCGCTGTCGCCTCACAGCAAGAAGGTCCGGGTTCGAGCCCCGGGGCCGGCGAGGGCCTTTCTGTGTGGAGTTTGCATGTTCTCCCCGTGTCCGCGTGGGTTTCCTCCGGGTGCTCCGGTTTCCCCCACAGTCCAAAGACATGCAGGTTAGGTTAACTGGTGACTCTAAATTGAGCGTAGGTGTGAATGTGAGTGTGAATGGTTGTCTGTGTCTATGTGTCAGCCCTGTGATGACCTGGCGACTTGTCCAGGGTGTACCCCGCCTTTCGCCCGTAGTCAGCTGGGATAGGCTCCAGCTTGCCTGCGACCCTGTAGAAGGATAAAGCGGCTAGAGATAATGAGATGAATGAGATGAGACCTGTGATGAGTTTTTACCTCGCCCGGGACGGAGTCCACCAGGGGCGAGGCATTGTTTTTGGTCGGGTTTCTTTCTTTCTTTCTTTCTTTCTTTCTTTCTTTCTTTCTTTCTTTCTTTCTTTCTTTTGTTTGTAAATGATATTACGGGAAAATGGATGGATCAGTCTTCATGAAACTTTCAGGATAGATGGGCATTGGTCTCAAATAGAACTTCCAACATTTTGAGGGTCATCTGGTCAAGGTCACGGTGACCAAAAAGGTTAAAAAAAAAAAACAAAAAAACTCTGTGCTCAGACTGCAGGAGCGCTGCCTCAGAAAGGTTCCTCCCACAAACACGCTGATTGGATCACTACCTGCCTCATTTGCATACACTGTACTGTCATTGGATGGTTTCTTGGGTGTTTACGTACGCAAAGCAAGGGGTGTTGGCCACACCCACTTTTAAACTCCATTGATAAAAACTTCCCCACTCTGTTGATTTAGACTAAAGAAATTGCCTTCAGACATGTTTATGCTTATTACAGAGGGAAAGTGCGTTCCACTGAGCTCTAGCGCCGGGCCATTTCCGGGAAATAAGAGTTTGGGTCATGGCGACAGCGTGTGTATGTCAGCCTCGGTTCGGAGGTCTCAGTTTCAAAAACTGTAAGAGGGAAGAGTAGAATAATTGTTAATTTTTAGATTACGCTTCATTTTTGTGGCTACTGCCTCAGAGTAAATATATATGTTATATTTACTGTATGGACATGGGATCAGAAAACTATCTTATTTATAAGTAGTAGCCACATGGACACATAGGGTACCTATTTTTTTTTTTTGCGATGACTTCCTTCATATTCATAATAAGTGCTACCAGGTGAGGTTTGTTTTGCCTGGCAACACTTGTTCTATCTATCTATCTATCTATCTATCTATCTATCTATCTATCTATCTATCTATCTATCTATCTATCTATCTATCTATCTATTTTTTTAATAATAGTGTGCAAACCACCATCTGAAAAAAAGCCTGACAAAATTCAAGGATGGAAAATGAAAAATGAAGAACTAAACATGTTTTTCCTCTTTGGTGTCAAATATAAATATAATACAATATAATACACTCAATAAATCAAACTGAAAATGAAAATGTTTAATATACAATATTAAATGTATGGTGGTGTAGTGGTTAGCACTGTCGCCTCACAGCAAGAAGGTCCGGGTTCGAGCCCCGTGTGGAGTTTGCATGTTCTCCCCGTGTCCGCGTGGGTTTCCTCTGGGTGCTCCAGTTTCCCCCACAGTCCAAAGACATGCAGGTTAGGTTAACTGGTGACTCTAAATTGAGCGTAGGTGTGAATGTGAGTGTGAATGGTTGTCTGTGTCTATGTGTCAGCCCTGTGATGACCTGGCGACTTGTCCAGGGTGTACCCCGCCTTTCGCCCGTAGTCAGCTGGGATAGGCTCCAGCTTGCCTGCGACCCTGTAGAACAGGATAAAGCGGCTACAGATAATGGATGGATGGAGCATAAAAAGTAGTTTGCACCATTGAAGTTGCTAGATTTTTCTGAGAAATGCCTGGGATTTTTTTTCCTTTTTTTTCTTTTACAATAGTGTGCAAATCACCACCTGAAAAAAATCCTGACAAAATTCAAGGACAGGAAATGAAGACTGAAGAAGTAAATATCTTCCTCTTTGGTGTCAAATATAATACACTTGGTAAATGAAATTGAAACTGAAATGTTTAAATATACAACATTAAATGAGTCGAATATATTGCCAATATATTGCTGCATGAATAGCCCTAAATGTAATCACCATGTTAAAGGAGAACTGAAGTCATTTTTAAACTTGCTTTATTTCTTAATTAACGTGTTATTCAATTACGTTTTTGGTTTTAGTAACCTTATATTGTGACTCATATTGGCAACTAATTGCAATTAAATATTATACTTATCGGCCTATTTGGTTTTTAGCCATGTTGAATTTAGTTCGTTTGGTCCACGGCAGGCGTCGCTTATCCACGCGATCTTCACAAGACTTGTGCGAGACTTTGAAACGTGAAATGTCAGCCAGGTGTCAGTGCCGCCATTTTGAAAACTGTTTTCCAAACCAAATATTGCACAAAAACGAGTTTAAATGACGATTACTGCCTACTTGTTTCAAACTTTCCTGATTGCTATCAAAACAAACAAAACTTCCGGCTTGATTACGTCAGCATTCGAAACAGGGCGCACACGTCTTTTGACAACATTGGCAGATGTTGGTCACTTTGATTTCCGCTGTATGTTTTACTTCTGTCCTACAATGTCTTGCACAGGTCTCAGCGAATCTCGTTTACAGCCATTGCTTTGACATACGGACTGATATATTACAGAGCATATTTCAAACACTCAGAACTTGCTATAGCAGTGATGAAATAGCGATCAAAAATGTATTCCTATATTTAATAAAATGAGATAAATAGAATTTTGATAATAAAAAAATTTGCCTTCAGTTCTCCTTTAATCATGTCGCTTTGGGTTGCATTTAATAACTTGACTGCCTCATTAATTATTCATCAGTTTATAAAATAGCACTTGATCCAGCACATCCTATTTTTTTTCCTGAGTTCATGAAATTATAATGTTTCTGTGGGTATGGAAGTAGGTTATTTTATCATTAAAATTTGCTATTTTGAAATGTTGAAGGAATAAAATGGTGGCACTGCTTCACTCAGTATCAGTATCTGACTTCACAGTATGTGAAAAAATAGTCTCCCATATTTGGCAGTGATGTTTCAGTGTAATACACAGATATGTAATCATGTTATAACTCCCAAAAGGCACTGTTTATTGACCACTACAAGTTTCATATACCTGATGAAAAACATTGCATTTTGATTTATATTTCAAAATGATTAATGACCCCTGATCTCTCTCTCTCTCTCTCTCTCTCTCTCTCTCTCTCTCTCCAGCATGCCCACCAGGGACGTACAAGCCAGAGGCAGTACCAGGGGGTGTGGGGACATGCTTGCCATGTCCAGGCCCTCAGCACACCTCCAGGCCTGGCAGCACTTCTCTATCTGACTGTGTGTGTAATGAGGGATACACACTGCACAATCACACCTGCCAAGGTAGACAGCTCATGATGCTCATGATGATGACACTTTATTAAAAAATGATGACATTTTGTTTCAGCTACTTTCATAGGGCCTTCATAACATATTCATAAGTATTGCATAAATATATTATAAAGCAATAATAGACAATTTAGACAAAAGCTGTGAAATGACAAACTCTTTTGTTGTTGCCGTTGTTTCCATCTGAGTAGTATCCTCATTTATCATTACGGGTTGTTTGAGACTGTTGTATTTGTAATTTTTTTGGTTGGTTGGCTGGTTTTAAAAGTTCTTTTTAACTTTTTATGATTTAACAATTATTCGCTGAAGGTGAAGTGAATATTGATGAATAATACCTGCCGAGGTCAAAGTCGAGGTTATTATTCACTGATATTTACTGAGCCTGAGGTGGATAATTGTTTTAATATAAATACACAGGTGATTTTTTTTTAAATTAAAAATCATATTTAAAATTCATTTATTTTAAACTTCAAAAGTGGCATGCAAATATAATAAAGGCGCACGCTGACTTGTGTCACTTATCTATGCCGAGTCACATAAAATACTTTGTTTTGAAATCGATAAAATAAATCACAACTCCACCTTACCTTTGAATAGTTTTAGACCAAACTTCGTAGCATCTTTAGTGCTTTTAGGAGCAGCATTTTCTTTCATAATCTGTAATTCTTCCTCATTTATGGTGACAAAGCGATCGGCCGCCGTTTTGCCGAGTCGCTCGAGGTGATTATCGAGAAACAGTCTGAATTTCTCGACCAATCAGCGCACATGAGTTTCTATAATTACCTGTGTATTTATACTAACAGCACATACTGTACATGATGTAATGAGAAATCTCTATAAAGTGGCCGCATGTAATCTTACCCTTTGGAAACTGTATTTACTGTACCCACTTGTTATATGAGCATGGAACTGTCAGTGCTTCTGTATTCAAAACTATTATGAAACACCATTCTATTACAACTGCACTTATTTATGCAGCCCACATTCCAGCAACATTCTCATTTTAAAGCCCTTCATTTTTGACAAGGGATCGTATGTGTCACGTGACTGCTCATGTCTTGCTTCTTCTTTCTCTCTCTGTAGTGGTGGTGTGTGCAGTTCTCTCTCCTCCAGAGAATGGCTTCTTCATCCAGAACATGTGTAATAACCAGTATAACTCAGCATGTGGTGTGCGCTGTCTACCAGGCTTTGAGCTGCAAGGGAGCAACATCAGATTGTGCCAGGCAGACGGCACCTGGTCTGGAGTTCCACACGTCTGCAGAGGTGAGGCTGAAGACTCAGACATATACCTGCTTGATTAGTACAGTCACTGAGTGGATAGGTTTCAAATATTTAACAGTTATTCCACAAAATCGAGTCGTACATGAGCTGATAGCCGATGAGGAGCGTAGCACCGAGTCGGCTATAAGCTATGTAAGATGAGATTGAGTGGAATAATTGTTTTATTCTATCCACATTCACTGGATTTTGAGAAACAGAGCATTTTTATTTTTAGCAAATTCGATAAGTAAAAACTTTCTACAAAATGTCAGACAAAATCATTTCCACTTAGAATGTAAACAAACCGGCGAAATGACATTACCAATTTGTGAAAAATGTGATAATAATAATTCTTGAAAAATAAGAAAATATATGTACTAACCATCAAATACTTTTATTCTATATTTTGTTGCTTTTTTTGTATTTTCGGGGGGTTTGTTTTCAGGTAGAGTTTTTATTTAATCCTCTGTTGGTTCAGTAGAACGGTCCACCATTTTCTTCTTCTTCTTTAGGGTTTTTGGCAGTTTGGTACCACCGACTGGGCTGGAGTGTGGAACAAGAGATATTGGGGGGGGGACTACATTCTTTTAGCTATTTCTGTTTTTTTTAAATACTTGATAAAGTGATATATCTGACGTGATGCGCTCGGCCATTTTGTTTTTCTCTACTCACGGTATATGAGCTGATAGCCTAATAGTAGGGTAGCCAATCAGAACATTTGATTGCTCATATCCAGTGATTGGGGAGAGAATAAAACCGGATATATTTCCAATATATTCCCTTGCTCATATTTTCTTTTGGATTTTTGACTAAAAATTGTCGATAAATTAGACTCCAATGTTAAGACAAAGATAAATGGTTATTTACTTCTACATGATATTTACATTGATACACTAATGTGTGGGCAGTGGTCACTCAGTGGTTAAAATGTAGGACATGGACCAGGAGATGGCTGTTGAGGAGGAAAAGGGGCCGACGGAGCTCCTGAAAGGCTTTCTTTCTTTTTTAGATCCTGAAGTTTGTACTGTTTAACTCTTGGTTTCCACAAGTAGTTGTGCTCTGTATGTGAATTAGATTAGCCAATAAGTTAGACAATCTCTATTACAACTCACAAAAAAAAAAAATCATGAGTTGCCCATCGTTTTTAACGATGCAAGAGAGCTAACATCATCCCTACATAGCTAGTGATAACTTTCTGCTAACTATGTTAGCAAAAACCACCACTAGTTAGCTAAATCCCATTCAATCTCTATGGAGCGGTGGTTCGCTAATGGCAGTTTACACTTAGCTGAAGAAAAAAAACACGATGCCTTAATTACAACCTCAGCACATAAAAATAGATGTCTGTTGGTTTTCTAAGCATTTGATGAGGGAAATTCACCACTTTGGGTTTACACGTAACAACTTACCAGCATAATAAGATATGTTTTCTCTTTTTCTTTGCTCCACTGCCGAAGATGCTGCCAATTTCAGAAGCTCGCAGGTGGGCATGTGATTTGCTGCTAGCACTCTGATTGGATGATCTTAAACAGTTGCCCAAAATGACCAAAATCATTCAGATAGAAATTATGTTGCCCAATCTCAATGGGAAAGTGTCGAAGCATAATTGCCCGGCAACACTGCCCAAAAAGTTGCCCCGTGTATCATCACCTTAACAGTCCTGAGCAACATCAAGGCTGAAGCTCTGCCCATCTCCGGGGACATACAGGCTAATTCTGTGTTTGGACATGGACCTGTACATGAACACAGTATGAGTAGAACAGAACAAACCTTCAACTGAATTAATAACATTTACAAATAATGACTTTCAGGTACATCGTAAAATACAAAGAAATCACACTGCACGCTAGTCAGTGATGCCTTTTTACCTTTTTATCTCTCGCTTAAGTCCAAGGAGGAGGACATCTCATCTCATTATCTCTAGCCGCCTGTTCTACAGGGTTGCAGGCAAGCTGGAGCCTATCCCAGCTGACTACGGGTGAAAGGCGGGGTACACCCTGGACAAGTCACCAGGTCATCACAGGGCTGACACATAGACACAGACAACCATTCACATTCACACCTATGGTCAATTTAGAGTCACCAGTTAACCTAACCTGCATGTCTTTGGAGGAAACCGGAGCACCCGGAGGAAACCCACGTGGACACGGGGAGAACATGCAAACTCCACACAGAAAGGCCCTCGCCGGCCACGGGGCTCGAACCCGGACCTTCTTGCTGTGAGGCGACAGCGCTAACCACTACACCACCATGCCGCCCGGAGGAGGACATATTGTTTTGATATTTTATTCTTCTACAATTGGAAGCTGAAAGCTCACATATGTTTTATTATATGAATGAAGTCAAAAACTCCTTGACCAGCAGACTGTGTGTGCGTGTATGTGCATGTGTGCACCCGCCCATAGAACCTCCATATTCTGCTTTTTATTTACTCTTAAAGAACTACCAACTGTTATACTCGCGCACACACACACACACACACACACACACACACACACACACACACACACAATATGCTGCTAAAAATGCAGTGTTTTAAATTAACCGTCTTCTGAGAACCATAAAGTCTTTGTTAGTAATAAATAAAGTTACTTTTTGTCCAGCATTAACTTCACTCCAAGGAAAGGAAGGAATCAAAACAGGAAAGAAAGCGAACCATTCAGTCATTCATTCATTCAATTTCAGTAACCGCTTTATCCTGGTCAGGGTCATGGTGGATCTGGAGCCTATCCTGGGAACACTGTGCTTGAGGCAGGAAAGCGTACACTGGATGGGATGCGAGTTCTTCACAGGGCACCATACACACATTCATACAGTCAAGCACACAAAAGGGACAAATCAGAAAAATCAGTCCACATACCAGCATGTTTTTGGGAAGTTGGAGTAAACCAGAGAACTGGGAGGGATCCATACAGACAGAGAGAAAACATGTAAAAATTCCACACAGACAGTCCCATGAGCTCAGGACTGACCCGGGAACCCCAAAGCTATGAGGTAATAACACTAAAGCAGAAAACCGACTAGCACACACATCATAAAGTAGCCGGTGTGTATACTGTATATAATTACATGTGAACATCAACAAAAGCTAACGAGACCGTCAATGAGGGTGTAGCTCACTCTGGCCCCGTCTAGTCCAGAACGAACGCTCTAAAATGGGCCACCTTGCGCAATAAATGTTGCAAGCTATATACACTATATACAGGCTATATATAGACACTATATACACCTTAGGAATACCGACCTATTTGCCAGAAAGAATCCAAAAAGGCTAGGAATTGCTTGAGAAGAAGCGATTTTTGTTGAACTGCTCATTAAGGCTTAATTAGTCCATAACTTCATTAATAATTAAGCAAATCTGAGTAGAAGTTATATGCACCCTAGGTACCCCTACCTTCATGCCAGAAAGAATCAAAATCGGTGAAGAATTGAGGGAGAAGAAGCGATTTGTGTGGAAACTGCTTGTTAGGGCTTAATTACTCCATATCTTCATTATTAATTGTAATTATGCAAATTTGGGCAGAAGATATATGCACTCCAGGCAGACCGACCTTCCTGCCAAAAATAATAAAAATCGGTGAAGAATTGAGAGAAAAGAAGCGATTTTTGTGAAATGTGGACGACAGATGACGGACGGACACCGGACAACTCATGATGGCATAAGCTCATTGCCTGTCAACTGGATGAGCTAATAAAAAAATAAGGGATGAGAATGAGAAAGAAAAAAAAAACACAAGAAAGAGATGAGTAGTAGATCATACTTTACTTACTTTAATGATTTTACAGCACAGAATAACGAACTACAATGATACAAGAAACAATAGAAAAAAGAAAAAGAACAATACAAACAACATGTGCTGATGGGAGCCTGGAAACAGGAATGAACTTCGCCGAGACAAAGGCCACTAAAAAGGAAACAGGCAAACAAATAATCAGCAATATTACAAAAAAAAGAAATAATAGAAAGTAAGGAAAGGTCCATTATACCCATATAGAGCAGCATAATGTGATGAATATTGAAATATTACAAATATGTTGTTTAGTATAGCTTGCACATTCAATGTGATGTTATAAACAAATGTACATGTGCTATATGGCACAAAGTAGGACACTGGAAGCACACAATGGTATCGAGTGTTTTTGTATGCTGTAATATTACAGTTAGCCTTCACTGGAACTAAGAGGCCCAAACCTGTTCCAGCATGACAGTGCTCCTGTGCACAAAGTGAACTCTATGAAGACATGGTTGGCTAAGGTTGGTGTGGAAGAGCTCAAGTGTCCTGCACAGAGCCCTGATCTGAACACCTTTGAGAGGAATTGGAGTACAGACTGCACTCTAGACCTCCGCATCCAGTAGCAGTTTTTGTGATACTCTAATACTCTTGTGGCTGAATGAACACAAATCCCCACAGCTACGCTCCATAATCTAGTGGAAAGCCTTCCTAGAGGAGTGGAGGTTATTATAACAACAAAGGGAGACAAAATCTGTAATGGGATGTTCAACAAGAACATGAGTGTAATGGTCAGGTGTTCAAAAACTCTTGGGTATAATGTATCTCAGAACAGTGTGTGTGTGTACGTAAAACACAAAAATTCTACTTTGATTTTTCAGAACCTCAGTCTCTGGTACACCACTATTCTCAGTATAAACAGAAATTACAGGCCTCGAAGCCACAGCCACAGACTCTTACTAACTTTATTGCTCTCACTTACTCACTTCCTGTCTTCGTTCGAATGTTCTTCTGTTCTGGCTTGTGATTCATTCCTGCTTCTCACAACTTCTACTCTGTACACTCATCAGCCACTTTAATAGGAACTTGTTCTTGATTCTAAGATTCCTGTTCTTGGCTGGCAGGAGTAGAACCCAATGTGTTCTTCTGCTGTTGCATGCTGAGATGCTTTTCTGCTCACCACGGTTGTAAAGAGTGATTATATGAGTTGCTATCCTTCCTGGCAGCTCGAACCAATCTGGCCATTTCCCCCGACCGCTCTTATCAACAAGACGTTTCCACCGACAGAATTGTCACTCGCTCGATGTTTTTTGTTTTCCGCACCATTTTGTGTAAACTCTAGAGACTGTATGTTGTGTGTGAAAACCCCAGGAGATCAGCAGTTTCTGAAAAACTCAAACCAGTCCATCTGGCTCAAACCAACCCCCATACCACAGTGAAAGTCACACTTTGAGATCACAATTTTTCCCATTCAGATGTTTGAAGTGAACATGAACTGAAGCTCTTGATTTGTATCTGCATGATTTTACGCATTGTGCTGCTGTCGAGGGATTACCTGATTAGAGAACTGCATAAAACAGCAGGTGAATGAGCATACCTAATAAAGTGGCCGGTGAGTGTATATTGATTTTTACATTCATCTATGTTATGCTACACATAAATTTACACATGCATTCATTCATTCATTCATTTGACTGACACATTTATCCAAAATGGGGCGGCACGGTGGTGTAGTGGTTAGCGCTGTCACCTCACAGCAAGAAGGTCTGGGTTCGAGCCCCGTGGCCGGCGAGGGCCTTTCTGTGTGGACTTTGCATGTTCTCCCCGTGTTCGCGAGGGTTTCCTCCGGGTGCTCCGGTTTCCCCCATAGTCCAAAGACATGCAGGTTAGGTTAACTGATGACTCTAAATTGACCGTAGGTGTGAATGTGAGTGTGAATGGTTGTCTGTGTCTATGTGTCAGCCCTGTGATGACCTGGCGACTTGTCCAGGGTGTACCCCGCCTTTCGCACGTAGTCAGCTGGGATAGGCTCCAGCTTGCCTGCGACCCTGTAGAACAGGATAAAGCAGCTACAGATAATGAGATGAGATTTATCCAAAATGACTGGTGAGACAAAATGCAATCCAAGCATGAAGCTGTTAAAACAACTGATAGCAATATGAACAAAGTTTGTACCTGGAAACTAGAAACATGGCAAGATAGCTGAGAAACAGAGAGAAGAGAAACTAAAACTAAACATGAGCATTGGAGTAAGTGCTGAGGATCTTGAAACACTAATACATCACAAGTTATTGATGTCTGTGTTCTTGGCAGTGCGGTCCTGTCCGGCTCTGTCCCCTCCACAGCGTGGACAGCTGAACTGCAGCAACAGTGACTCATCCTCTCAGCTCGTGTGTACAGTGCGCTGTCAGAAAGGCTACAGACTGGAGGGCAAAGCCAAACTCACTTGCCTGCCAAGCTCAGAGTGGAGCAGCCCTCCACCTCGGTGTGTGGGTAAGCTAACAAGGGCGTGTGGTACAAATTGGTACAAATTGTTAAGAGTCTAAAGATGCCAACAGATATTTTTAAGTGTGTAATTTGTTTTCATTCAAGTGATACTGTAAGTAAAAACATGCATGGTCAACCAAGTGGAGTTTGTTCCACCATCTGGGTGCCTGTATTGGAAAGAGTCTTGATTCTAGTCTTTATTGCATCTTGGCCAGGGCTGGGTTGAGTTGGGAGGGAATGGGGAATTAAGGCTGGATGGACTGGTCCATTTTGGTTTTGAAGGCAAGGATCATGGTTAACTCATCCAGCCGCAGGCCAGTCCGGATCCACAATTTGCAAAAATCGCTACTCCTCCTACAGGATTGATTGGATTTTGATCAAACTCACACACAGTGTTCCCCAGGTGGGTGTGCATAAAAGTGGTCAAGATGGTGGCATCACCTGTCATATTTACGATTTTATGGGTGTCTGAAATTTTTGGATGACTCATCACACCAAACATTACTGTTTGTAAACTGCCAGGATGTTTTCACTGAAACTCACCCAGAAGACTCTAAAGACATATTCCAACAAGAGTTGTTCACCAGGTGGTGCCACCTACCATGGATGAGGCTACACAGGGGTCATGTGCAATTTCACAAAAATCACTAATCCTCCACCAGAAGTGATCAGATTTTGATCAAACTCATATGGAATGTCCCCCAGGTTGGTATGTATAAAAGTTGTCAAGACGGTGGCACCGCCTGTCATATTTTATGGGCGTTTGAAAATTTTGGGTGACTCATCACACCAAACACTATTGTTCATAACCTGCTAGGATGTTTTTACTCAAACTCACCCAGAAGACTAAAGACATATTCCAGCAAGAATTGTTCACCAGGTGGTGCCACCTGCCATGGATGAGGCTAGACAGGGGTCATGTGCAATTTCACAAAAATCGCTATTCCTCCTACAGGATTGATCGGATTTCAAACTCACACACAACAACAGTGGCCGGTATGAGCTCCAGCCTCATTGAGGCTATTTTTTATGTCTAATGCAGCTGATGCTGAAAGGGTGACATGGCTGAACTAGGGGCCAATGAAGACAAGTCAGGCTGTTGCATTCAAAAGACCTAATGTGCAATAAGAGCCACCAGGAGGGTGTTTCAGTAGTTCAGTCTTGAGAGAGTGAACCAGTACCTGAGTGGCCATCCTCCTTGAAGAGAAATTGTTGACCTGCATGATTGCAGCAATGTCCAAACTTGAATGTCCATACCAAACTTTAGTGCTTATTCAGAAGGAGTGATCAGGAAGTCCACATTGGTGGCTGCAAGGTCAAGGTGCAGATGTTTCCAGCAGGTCAGTGTTGTTGTGTTAGTGTAGGCTTTAGGATTTAATTACTGATGAGCTGTCATCCATGACGAGAGACATCTGAGATCTGAGACTCTGATGATCATAAGAAGAGGAAGATTGGGGTCTCAGCTGCATAACAGTGGTATATCATTTCACCACGGGCACTAGGACTAGGCCTTGTGGTACACAAAATTCTACATCGAGGTGAGAAAATTTGGATTATTTTAACTTTGATGCAGCTAATATCAGCTTATTAACCAATCAGACAGTGATATAATGTTTTTCTTCCTCGACATTGACATTGACATGCCCATTGCTTTTACTGTCATGTCTCAATTTTATAAGAAACAAACTAAAACCCCAAATGCCACTGGTTTCAGTTTGGGCCAGTTCTTGTCTTTGAATGTGGAAAAACAGTGTTAGTGAATGAGGCGCTGAGCCAACTTGATGCTGTCTCTGTTTCTTTCGCACTCAGGAATCTCACCTCAGCTGTGTGCTTTAGCATGTGCTGTAGATTAGCCTCAACCACAAGACAAATCCTAGGGAGCTTCTATGGCCAGGGCTTGTCTGCGACTCTCTGGCTTCTCTGTGCTCTGCCTCCCATGACTCACTCACTGTGCTCCGTTTAAGTTCCAGACATCTGCTGAGCCAACCAGCCAAACCTCACTAGCTGCTGTTTATCGCTTTCCATTCCTCCATCCCTCTCCATTTCTCTCCATCAGACTGGTCCTACAGCAGACGTTCATGTCACACTAGTGGCTGACCTTGTGGTTACTGCTATTTGCTCTTCTATATAGGCACATATTCAATGTAACCAAAGGGCACGAGGAGCTCCAGAGCATTTCACTGCCCACTTGTGTTTGTTTTTGTGCTGTCAGTCATATTGCATCCAGTCTCCCAGTACGTCTGCTAAAATCATAGCCAAGCCTCTCAAAGAGAGATGTTGTTCAGGATGAAGGCTTCTTGCTGGCTGTGTGTGTGTGTGTGTGTGTGTGTGTGTGTGTGTGTGTGTGTGTGTGTGTGTGTGTGTGTGTGTGTGTGTGTGTGTGGCTTTTCTACCACTGTGTCCAAGAACACAGAAACCCCATGTTTCTGTAATAATGATGTGGAGAAACTCTCTCTCTCTCTCTCTCTCTCTCTCTCTCTCTCTCTCTCTCTCTAACTAGTCCTATGGAAACTATGTCCCCAACTTTTTAAGAACATTATCACACCCTAAATATACTAAGTTTTATAAAGTTTCTTCAGTGGCGGTGTTACCAATGTTATGCCACTTGTCTTCATCCATGAAACAGTTAAACAATTCATTAATTAAAACACATTTTCAGTAATCTTTATCTACTAACATTTAACTGTATTTCTCCAACCTTCTAATGGCTACCATTCCTCTTGTTATGATTTAATCTCAAAGAGCATCATGTGGTGCTTTTAATCACAAAATAAATAATTCCTTTCTGCTTCGCTAACTCTGCTGCCTGACATTGCTCCTGTGTTCTGTCGGCTCCAGACAAATTAAAAGGAATTTTAAAAGCTGCGTCATTTATTTTTCTTCATTTACTGGAGCCAATAGAGGCCTTGCTTAAACCATTATGTACGATCGCTGTCATGGGTGAAATCCAACATGGTAACATAATGTCAAGTGCATTGAGTTATAACTTTGATTAAGTATCTGATACACTCTCAAAAATAAAATTAATTGATCCCTGATCTGTTACTCTGACGGGTGTGTGTTCTCAGCCCAACTCTCAGTTCCTCCCTCTTTATGTTGTCTGATTTCAGAGGTGCGTTGTTCCCCCATTGTAACCCTGGACCAGGTCCGTCTGTTACCTCCTGCCTGTAAGAAAAGAGCAATGCGGAGTGGAGCTGTGTGCAGATTTTCCTGTCGCCGTGGTTATCGTCTCCTGGGGAATCCTGAAGTGCGCTGCCTGGCAACTGGAGAATGGAGTAACAATATGCATAAAGTCACCTGTGCAGGTAACAGAACTGAGAGAGAGAGAGAGAGAGAGAGAGAGAGAGAGAGAGAGAGGCAGGCTGGTAGTGATCTGTCAGGCAGTGAAAGGCGTGCAGATGGGATGTCTGCTTCAGCAGGTGGTCTGTCTTTACTGCTATGACACCCAGCTGAACTTTCCATGTAATGCCCAGCAGGCTTAGTGGAAACTCCTCAAATACCATGCGTGCAAAAACTAAAGGATTCCAGCATGGTCCAGCATACACGGCTTGACACTGCTTGAGCCCAGGCAGAATCTGAGCAGAATTGATGGCTTCTGCTTTCTGTCACTAAGATGCCTTCTCCATCTGCACATTTATTCAGTTGGACAAGGGGAAGAAAAGGTTACATGCACCACTGTGAATGCGTGCGTGCCTGCCTGCCTGCCTGAGTGTGTGTGTGTGTGTGTGTGTGTGTGTGTGTGTGTGTGTGTGTGTGTGTGTGTGTGTGTGTGTGTGTGTGTGTGTGTTAGTGCACATGTTTGTGTGTTTTCTGTGTACGATTATGGCTGACTCCCAAACGGATGCTGTCGTGATAGACTGTATTGCTCTAATCCAAATTATTCTATCCACATTCACTGGATATGAGTAATCACGCACTCTGATTGGCTACTCTACTACTAGGATATCAGCTCATATACCGTGACTAGAGAAAAACAAAATGGCAGAGCGTGTTGCTGAACCAAGCAAGGACAAAATAAAAACTCTACTCGAAAACAAAACCCCAAAAAATACAAAAAAAGGTAACAAAACATGGAATAAAAGTATTTGATGGTAAGAACATCCTTTTTATTTTTCAAGAATTATCACATTTTTCACAAATTGCTACTGTCATTTCATCGGTTTGTTTACATTCTAAGCGGAAATTATTTTGTCAGACGTTTTTTATTAAATTTTTATTTATTGAATTTGCAAAACATAAAAATGCTCTGTTTCTCAAAATCCAGTGAATGTGGATAGAATAAAACAATTATTCCACTCAATCTCGTCGTACACGGCTTATAGCCAATACCAGCTCATGTATGACTCGATTTCATGGAATAACTGTTAAGTATTTCTTAGGCCTTTAAAGGGATAGTTCGGGATTTTTGACATGAATCTGTATGGCATCCCCATCAATAGTGCCGTGCAAACACACTGACTTACCCCTGACAGCATCCTGTGAGTCCAGTTCTTGTCCAGTTTTGGTCCAGACGAAAGTAGTCCGGCAAGTTTGTTGGGGTCACGAAAGTAAAACGTTTTTCGTCTCAAAACAGTATGTGTTCAAAAGAGTGATATATTTGCATCACAAAACCGTTGCCAAATAAAAAGTCAGACCTCGAAATCGCTTGGCACTATTTTCACTCCCTCGGTATCACTGCGCGCTGTCATGTTGACATCTGCGCAGGAATCAACACCTTTCCCATTGTTTGGCAGTGATTAGGAGTTCAGATCAGCGGCGCTAGCAAGCTAATTTGAGAGCAAGAACAGCGACAAATTTATCACCTTCTATAACCTATACAATAATATATTTGTGAAAATGGTGCGCACTTGCGACTATCCAGGCTGTAGCAACAAAGATGTGGCTGAATCTCCACACACATTTCACCGTCGTAGTCAGACATGTTGTCGCTAACTTTGCTAGCAGTAAACAATGTAGTGATGTGTCGGTCGCGAACGATCCGGTTCAAAGAGCCGGCTCTTTGAAGTGAATGACGGGAGCCGGCTCTTCGGTGGGAGCCGAGTTGGGGAGCCGAATTAGTTTTTTGTCCTTAGGTGCCTCAGAGAGAGAGAGAGAGAGAGAGAGAGAGAGTTCAGCTCAGCTGAAGGATGATTGTCTATTTGACAACCATGATCATTGTTTTGTTGCCATGAATTCCTAAAGCTCATGATATAAATTGTCGCTCATAAATTGACAGGTTCGGTCGGCAACCGCCTTGGCATGGCCAGATTAATCTGCGGTATACAACGAGACAGCAGTCATTATAACAGGAGCATATTTGCTGTTCCAGCGGCTTCTCATTACTGGTGGAGCAGAGTGCGGCACTTTCTCTTTTTACATGCGCTCAAGGTGCCACATATTTTGTTGCACATTGTTCTGTGTTTGTTAAAATAATTTCCAACTTTGCTTCATAGTTTCTTAGGCCTGATTTATACTTCATAATTTATTTTGTGGCATTTTGTTCAAGGTCGAGTGTGAAATAAAGCCATAAAGGATAAACAGTTGATGTCTTCTGTGTATTTTATATTGGTAATATAACACAGTTTTGCATTATGTTCGTGAGAAAATAATTTATTAATTGGTAAGTAAGTTTTATTTCTATAGCTAGAACATTGTTACACTGCTATACTTTACAAAGCTTTACAATGGCTACAAAAACTAAAAAATAAAATGGAAAACATCCTATTGATAAAATATAAATAATAATGTAATTAATTAACTAGTTAATTGCAGCAATTAAATCAAAAATAAAATCTCAGGAGCCGTTTGGGAGCCGAAAGAGCCGGCTCCTTATAGTAAGAAGGGCCAAAAGAGCCGGCTCCCGAAAAAGAGCCGAAATTCCCATCACTAAAACAATGAATGAAACAGCCGTGGCTGTTACCTGGCGGCAGCGCGCAATGATAAGAAGGGAGAGAAAATAGTGCCAAGCGATTTCGAGGTCTGACTTTTTATTTGGCAACGGTTTTGTGATGCAAATATATCACTCTTTTGAACAAATACTGTTTTGAGACGAAAAACGTTTTACTTTCGTGACCCCAACAAACTTGCCGGACTACTTTCGTCTGGACCAAAACTGGACAAGAACTGGACTCACAGGATGCTGTCAGGGGTAAGTCAGTGTGTTTGCACGACACTATTGATGGGGATGCCATACAGATTCATGTCAAAAATCCCGAACTATCCTTTTAAGGAATACGTAACCTGCTATCTATTCTACTACTGTATGTGTGTAGAATATGTGTGTTTATTCCAGACAAGATTTTCAACATGTCTTAGTACAGAAAGACAAGAACAGAAACTCAAAACTCACTTCTAATTCAATCAGCTGGTCGGACATCAGTATTCATTTCTATATAAAACATATTTTTTGTGGAACTTCTTCAGTCAGACGTGTTTGTAAACTGCACTTTAGTTCTGTATGAATGCATACTTACTGAGCCGCTGTGGAACTATTTTCTCAGATGGAAGGGCTTGGGATTAATTATTACCAATGTATTAAGTGTAAATCATCGCCTCAGTGTTGAGTTGATGCTCATTTTTTTTGCCCAACATAAATTCTAACTCCTTCAACAGTTATTTTAGTATTGTCTTATGTGGGCTTTGTTATCATTCTCACAGACTCAGAGCCTCCGTGGATTCAGTGTCCTGAGAACATCATCACACCGAACAACAAGCATCAGGGCTCCTCGAATGTCACTCTGAGTGCACCGGTACTGAGAGATAATTCTGGAGATGAGGCAAGTTTTATTTTGCTTTTCTCATTTTGTCTTCTGAGCTTTTGTTTCTGCTCAGAAACACAGAGAACAAGAAATAAGAGTAAGCTGAGCCTTGGCTTAGAGCTTAGATGATGTAGTAGAACCAGCTTATGTTATTATAATACACATAGTTGCATTGCAAACGCCTAGAAAATAACTGAAACAGTAAGTATTCTTAATTGGTTATGGCTGGGAATGTCTGAATGATCCAGTTCAACACTGCTGAAAGGTTTATCAGGGTTGTCTGAATTATCATGGAAACTTAGCAATGTTAACAATGATATTTTTGGAGACATACATGTGACTTGGTCCATGGCACTGACTCAGATTCCCTCACTAAAATGTCAGTAATCTGCACAGTCTCGTCTTGCTGCTCTTTCGTGTGCTCTCTAATTGAGCTCAAGACATGACGTAAAACTGTCCACTTTTGGGTTCAGTAAATCCACTCATGTCAGTTTGAACCATACTGTAATGGTTATTTATTGCTCTACAAAAATGAAATGCTTTACAGAGACAAACTGAAGCATTCTGAATGACTAGCCTTAACAGATGATTACTGGCCAGCTTTACTGGATTTGCTCTTACATCCAGAGTTTACAGTTGGAGCTCATGGCCAAGCAATCAGAGGTCCTTCATGTCAGCATCCCACATGGACTATTATAATGTTACTCAGTGACATGTTTATGTTACCAACACCAAAACGTCTTAAAGGCTTCATAAGAATGTTACTATCTATTAGTCAAAATATCATATTACTCAACTGGAATGAAATAACCAAACTAGCTATAAAGCTTTACCTTCAACTGTGAACAGGTCACTCAAATGTAGACAAATTCACAACAATACTCTACCCATCCATCCATAACCACTTATCCTGTACAGGGTCACAGGCAAGCTGGAACCTATCCCATGGGTGAGAGGTGGGGTACACCCTGGACAAGTTGCCAGGTCATTGCAGGGCTGATACATAGAGACAAACAACCATTCACACTCACATTCACACCTACGGTCAATTTAGAGCCATCAATTAGCCTAACCTGCATGTCTTTGGACTGTTGGGGAAACCGGAGCAAACCCACACAGACATGGGGAGAACATGCAAACTCCACATTGAAAGGCCCCCGTTGGCCACTAGGCTCAAACCCAGAACCTTCTTGCTGTGAGGCAACAGTGCTAACCACTACACCACCATGCCACCCCCACAGTGCTACTGAAAAACAGTTTATATTAATGAAGTTCTGCTGTTGCTGCTCAGTGGTTAAGGCTCAGAAGGTTGAGAGTTCAGATCCTGACACTTCAACCCCAGTTTCACCATCAGGACAATGGCCTGCCGGATAATTAGCTGTAAATGGAAGCAACCTGATCTCCAGAATATTTCTTATCATCTTGAGAGCTGATTCCCAAAAGTGACCCCTAAAGCAAAACCTTTGATTAATAATTTTGAATAGAGTTCCTGTTACATCCCCCCACAGTTGATTATTTTCCAATAAAAGCATGTCCAGTCATGTTGCATTATACTTCTTATATCAGAGCAATTTGCCAATGATTACAACTAAAACTAGAAGGACACTCAGTAGAGTGCATACCTCCACCAAGCCACATAATAGAATATCCTAGATCCGCACACATATCTGGATTTGCATCAAAATCTTATTGATTGGTCCTTGGCCTATGGCTCACCTTTCCTCAAAATGTCATCAAAATCTGTTCACGATTTTTTGAGTTACATTGGGAACAGACAAACAAACAAACAAGCAAACAAACGGAGGCAAAAACATAATCTCCTCCAACAAAGTTGATGGAGGTAAAAAAAACAAACATAATTTTTAAACATTTTTCGCTCATCCGGCCACAGGCCAGTCCGGATGAGCTTGTGCAACCACTCATCATACGTCCACAATTTACAAAAATCACTACTCCTCCTACAGGATTGATCGGATTTCAATCAAACTCACATGCAATGTTCCCCAAGTGGGTGTGCATAAAAGTTGTCAAGATGATGGCACCACCTGTCATAGTTACGATTTTATGGGTGTCTGAAAGTTTGGGTGACTCGTCACATTAAACGCTACTCTTCGTAAACTGCCAGGATGTTTTCACTAAAACTCACCCAGAAGACTCTAAAGACATATTCCAACAAGAGTTGTTCACCAGGTGGCACAACCTACCATGGATGAGGCTGCACAGGAGTCATGTGCAATTTCATGAAAATCACTACTCCTCCTACAGGAGTGATCAGATTTTGATCAAACTCATATGGGATGTTCCCCATGTTGATATGTATAATAATTGTCAAGACGGTGGTGCCACCTGTTATATTTAACATTTTATGGGCGTTTGAAAATTTTGGGTGACTCGTCACACCAAACACTACTGTTCATAACCTGCTAGGATGTTTTCACTCAAACTCACCCAGAAGACTCTAAAGACATATTCCAACAAGAATTGTTCACCAGGTGGTGCTACCTGCCATGGATGCAGCTACACAGGGGTCACGTGCAATTTCACGAAAATCGCTACTCCTCCTACAGGAATGATCAGATTTCAAACTCGCACACAACAACAGTGGCCGGTATGAGCTCCAGCCTCAATGAGGCTATTTTTGTTAACCTCTTTAAACTAAGTTAGTTCTTATTATCACTTTTATTTTAGCAGCTATAAACATTTGATCCTTCACTTTCACCTAAAGTTAATTGCAAAGAAAAAAATGTAGCTTGTTACAGAAAATCCACAAAGTACAAATCCTTGATCTTAAAAGCATTCCCATGTCAGAAAACCTAGAGGAAAACCTTTAACTCTGATTGATTATGTAGATTGCCTATGTAGTAGGTGTTACTATAGAAACAATGATATATCAGAGCAAGCACATTAATATAAACCTGTGATTTGGATTACACTATTGTCACTATTGTCAATGTTGCAGTTATTAAAAAGTAATAAGTAACTAGATAGATACTGTGACTAAAGTCACAATGATTTGCGCTAGCTCTTACAAACTGGGACGTCTGGTCACTGTACCCTATAGATCCAGAATGGTAAGAGATAGAGAATTATGCTTAGTGAGGAAAAAAGCCCATTTTTTATGGCTCATTCTGGTTCGGTGATCCGGATCAGCACCAAAAGTCATAGCAACTTAACTCAGCCCAGAGGTATTCTGCATGTGAAATTTGGGGATGATTAGTTGGAAACTGAAATAGAGTCCTAAAAAATGTTAGGAGGATAATAATAATAATAATAATAATAATAATAATAATAATAATAATAATAAAGTAGAAAGATCCTGAGTGAGAGTAACAATTTGTGCCAGTGCTGCTAGCACAAATTAATCATCACTTTCAGACTTCAGACACCTTCGGATTTGAGGCAGTGCGCTGGTACGTAGTATAATAATTATGTACTCTGTTTCATTTCTCAGGTTGTTGTCCAGGTCACACCCATTCTTAGCCCCACCCAGCCTTTCCCGATTGGCACAGAAGTCATCACGTACACAGCTACTGATCCTGCTGGGAACAAGGCCAACTGCTCCTTCACTGTCACTGTTACTGGTGTGTCCTGCTTTCCATCTCATTTATAACACACTGTACATGTCCAGAGGTTACTGTCCTACATTTTAAAAATGTATTGTTTTACCTGCTCCGTGAAATTCACTATTCTTTATCAAAGAGCAAGAAACCCAGTGCACGCACTCGACTGCCTTTATCTGGTCCTCAGTTTTTAGAGGACGTTGCCCTAATCAGCTTGGAATCCGAACAATGTTTCTATTTCCTTAGATATGGAGCCTCCATTGATTGACAGGTGCCGGTCTCCGCCCACCATTGAGGCCACAGACACAGAGACGCCAGTCTACTGGGATGAGCCACAGTTTTCAGACAATTCAGGTACACACCCACAGAAATGGAGCGTGAAAGAAAAAGAGAGTGAGTGAGTGTGAGTGAGTGAGTGAGTGAGTGAGATCGATGGAAATTAAGGAACCGAGATGGAGTTAATGAATAAGGGCAAGATATCTGCACAAAGTGTCCAGGAAAAATGTAGCCCACGATGGAAAAGGCCAGGATTCCGACTGCGGTGCCGTGAGAACTGAATCTATGGAAACCAGGTTTCCATGTGCCATGTGTTTGAATCAGACAGCTCCCCAAATCCCTTGTGAGCATGTGCTAGACCCATCACTTCAGAGTTTTAGAGCATTCACAGATTCAGCTGATTCACAGGCATTTTAGAGGCTCCTTTCAGGAAATGTTTTCCGACATAGAGAATTTATTGGATGAGATTTCAAGGCAGCGATAAGGCGGGGTCAGGGTATATTGCTTTGTTGGTTACAGGAGTGGAAAAATAGCAAACGAGGATCAACATATTGCATTTCTCTGTACTAAAGCAGGCATTTAAAATAAAACCTTCAAACTAAATGAAACATAGTAATGACCCTTAATCATGCCAGCACTATACACGCACACACGTGCAACTGGCCCACTGTGGCTACTCTGAGGCGCTCTGTCAACGTCACATCAACGTTAGACTGACGATAGCGCACTGTGGTTTTCCGAGTCCACACCCTGATGCTGAGCTATATTTAGGAACGAGTGGCGGCAAGCGGCACCATCCAGCAGACGCTGCTCCCAGACGTTTGTCAGACGGTTTGGAATGGCTCTGGAGCTTCTCTATGCACTGTGGAAAACACTGTGTGTGTGCGTGTGCATGTGTGAGTCATGCACGTGCATGCATGATCGTGTGTTTGTGTTTTGTCTACATCACTCTGAAATAACCAAAATAACCTTGTAACTGCACAAAATTAGGAATTTTATGACTGCCCACAGGTCTAGCAGTGATTTTGCTCTCGCACTGGTGCTTGTTGATCCTCAGACAGCACACTGACTGCATTCACGGGTCAACGTGACCCTGTATATTAAGGTTTTTGGTACAGCCAATGAGAATCGTTTAAACAGCCGTAAAAGGGCCTGTCAAAGGTTTACAGATTTATCTGGGATGAACGTTCTGAGGAGTTATTTTACACTTTTAACCCAGCACAGAATTTTGTTTGTAATTTAATGGTTCCTAAAACTTCACTGGAACCTTTCTGAAAGATTCGTCTTTTTATATTAGCGTATACCACAACACTGCTGAATTCTCAAATCTGATTAGTCAGAAGGTGTTTAATATTCTATATTATTATACATACAGGACTCTTTTTCGATGGAATAAAAACGTGTTCTATTCCCTTCTAGCAGGTTTCATTCATTTGGTTTGATAGCATGCAATATTGTTATCATATCGCTTATCCTACTTGTATTATGTCACTCTACCCAATGGAGAATGAGGGTTGAATATGGTTTATGATATTGCATGGTTGTCAAAACAACATGATGTCACACGTCAGAGATAGAAAAGTTACATGCTAGTGAGCGACTGTGATTATTTATAAACAAACATGGCCACCAGGGTTGCTTCGTTAAATATGGAAGATTTTGAGAGAATTTTGAAAGAGAACGACGCTTTGAACACCAAAAGGAATGTGTATGTATCCATCCATCCATTATCTGTAGCCGCTTATCCTGTACAGGGTCGCGGGCAAGCTGGAGCCTATCCCAGCTGACTATGGACGAGAGGCGGGGTACACCCTGGACAAGTCGCCAGGTCATCACAGGGCTGACAAACAACCATTCACACTCACACCTACGGTCAATTTAGAGCCACCAATTAGCCTAACCGGCATGTCTTTGGACTGTGGGGGAAACCGGAGCACCCGGAGGAAACCCACACAGACACGGGAAGAACAGGCAAACTCCGCACAGAAAGGCCCTTGTCGGCCACGGGGCTCGAAACCAGGACCTGCTTGCTGTGAGGCAACAGTGCTAACCACTACACCACTATGCCACCTGTGAATCTCATCTCATTATCTCTAGCTGCTTTATCCTGTTCTACAGGGTCGCAGGCAAGCTGGAGCCTATCCCAGCTGACTACGGGCGAAAGGCGGGGTACACCCTGGACAAGTCGCCAGGTCATCACAGGGCTGACACATAGACACAGACAACCATTCACACTCACATTCACACCTACGGTCAATTTAGAGTCACCAGTTAACCTAACCTGCATGTCTTTGGACTGTGGGGGAAACCGGAGCACCCGGAGGAAACCCACGCGGACACGGGGAGAACATGCAAAGAAAGGCCCTCGCCGGCCATGGGCAGGGGCGGTCCGACCGGGCAGCCGCCCGGGGCGGCATCGCGGGGGGCGGCACGAGCGCGGGCGTGGAAAAAAAAAAAAACGGTCCCAAAAAAAAAAGGTCCCCCCAAAAAAAACCCCGGAAAAAAAAAAAACAAGACGGGCGGGGGGGGGGGGGGGGGGGGGGGGGGGGGGGTGAACATTTTGGATGGGGAAGCCCAATACCAAAGTTGTGCAGGTGACGTCATCAGTGTGTGTGTGTGCCTAACTTGTCGTAGCCCCATAATATGCACAATCCCGCCAGCGGAACGTTGTACTAGTCATCAAAAAGACTTTACTACCATAGTACTACACTACTATGGCATTACACAGAGTCTTAAGTAATACATTACGACTTGATCATTGCCATTCTGGTAACAGCAAATTTATAACAGGCCGTGTCCGCGACGTACAACACACGATGAGAAATGTTTAAACGACCATGTAAAGCTGTTAACATTCTGTTGGCTAATACAGAGCCCAACGCGGGGGGGGGGGGGCAGCAGGGGGTTTCGCCCGGGGAGTAAATCACTCTAGGATCGCCACTGGCCACAGGGCTCGAACCTGGACCTTCTTGCTGTGAGGCGACAGCACTAACCACTACACCACCGTGCCGCCCACCTGTGTATGTATTAAAATAATCATTATAATATTGGCTGGCTTTTTTTCCTGGTATATAAGATATATTCCATTCAGTTTTCGACTTGTTCAATATCATGCTAGCTGAATGGAATATACCTGATATACCTCAGCCAATATTATGTAAACAGCAGCTCTGGCCATATTACACTAATTCACTCATTCCATGTTACTGTACCTACACTCACTGGCCACTTTAATAGGAAATTGTTCTTGATTCTAAGATTCCTGTTCTTAGCTGCAGAAGTGGAACCCAATGTGGAAGTGGAACCCGCTGTTGCGTGCTGGGATGCTTTTCTACTCACTATGGTTGTAAAGAGTTGCTATGAGTTGCTATATCCTTCCTGGCAGCTCGAACCAATCTGGCCATTTTCCCCTGACTTCTTTTATCAACCAGACGATTCCACCCACAGAACTGTCACTCACTCAATGTTTTTTGTTTTTGCACCATTCTGTGTAAACTCTACAGACTGTTGTGTGTGAAAACCCCAGGAGATCAGCAGTTGATGAAATACTCAAACCAGTCCATCTGGCTCAAACCAACACCCACTCCACAGTGAAAGTCACTTTGAGATCAGAATTTTTCCCATTCTGATGTTTGAAGTTAACATGAACTGAAGCTCTTGATTTGTATCTGCATGATTTTATGCATTGTGCTGCTGTCGAGGGATTAGCTGATTAGAGAACTGCATAAAACACTAGCTGGCTGTTCCTAATAAAGTGGCTGGTGAGTGTATAGTAACAACCTACACTAATAACTTACATAATCTAATTAAAACATTGTTACTTAAAAAGAGAAAAATGTATAATAGGTTAAAAGGTGACGTCTTCTCGAAAATGCTGCTTGTTTAACGTTTATGGAAGGAGTCACCAGTGTGAGTGCTCACTTTGTAAAAGTCAGTAAGTTTTCCGCCACAGAAAAGGCTTGAGGATATTGGATTTTCTACCTTAAAGTTTCTCAGTAACATGACAAGCTGCATTTTTTTTGTCACATTAACTTGAAAGTAAATTTAAAAAAAGGATTGGTGGTGAGACTTGGTGAAATGGTTGGTGAGTAAACAACTGTTTATAGCTGTGATAACTGAAAACAGGAACTAATTTGTTTCTTGGATATTCCAAATGGTTAAAAGTATGGTATGCTGTTAAGTAAATTAAAATGTAACTAATAGGGCGTTGATAAGAAATTTGCCATGATATAAGAGGAATTAAACACTATGCACCGCATCACTCCACTCACTCACTGATGATCTTTAAACAGTATAATAGCACAATTTGTTATGATTTATTGCTTAAGTAATAAACTTGAATACATTTCTGACTATGGATCATTAAAAATGTAAGATCTCACAGTGAATATGAAACAGTTCTGTAAACCTTATCCCTACTTACTTACCAAATACTTGGCACACCAGTTATGGCACTATTGGTTAACCATACAGGGCTGTGCCTCAAAAACTGTGTGATAGAGTCAATATTTATTTTTTTTTAAATGTCAGTCAGCTAGTGATTTCCAGAGGGGCTCTATTTTTACACTGTAAACGTTTAGCAAAGCCAAATATGGTGAAATGTAGGTTTATTGGTGTAATAAAATGATGAAATCATAGAACATCAGACAGCATCCAAGAATCAGAAGAAGAAGAATGATGAAAAGCAGCAGATTATTTCAGGAATGAATGTATGTTTTTCTAACAACAGAGAATAACATTAACTCGCTTGATTGATTGATTTGATTTTCATTACATACAATTATATTTGAGGTGGTAATAATTTGACTCATGAACATCATCACGGGTTTGGATGCAAGTGCAAATTTATTATAGATAGACAGACTTTTATTGCTATTGTAATGTACAAGACCAGTACAACGAAAATGTGTGTGTGTGTGTGTGTGTGTGTGTGTGTGTGTGTGTGTGTGTGTGTGTGTGTATATATATATATATATATATATATATATATACACATACATACATACATACATATATATATATATATATATATATATATATATATATATATATATATATATATATATATATATATATATATATATATGCACACACTACTGTTCAAAAGTTTGGGGTCACCCAGACAATGTTGTGTTTTCCATGAAAAGTCACACTTTTATTTACCACCATAAGTTGTAAAACGAATAGAAAATATAGTCAAGCCATTTTTCTGGCCATTTTGAGCATTTAATCGACCCCACAAATGTGATGCTCCAGAAACTCAATCTGCTCAAAGGAAGGTCAGTTTTATAGCTTCTCTAAAGAGCTCAACTGTTTTCAGCTGTGCTAACATGATTGTACAAGGGTTTTCTAATCATCCATTAGCCTTCTGAGGCAATGAGCAAACACATTGTACCATTAGAACACTGGAGTGAGAGTTGCTGGAAATGGGCCTCTATACACCTATGGAGATATTGCACCAAAAACCAGACATTTGCAGCTAGAATAGTCATTTACCACATTAGCAATGTATAGAGTGCATTTCTGATTAGTTTAAAGTGATCTTCATTGAAAAGAACAGTGCTTTTCTTTCAAAAATAAGGACATTTCAAAGTGACCCCAAACTTTTGAACGGTAGTGTGTGCATATATATATATATATATATATATATATATATATATATATATATATATATATATATATATATATATATATGAGTGATTCCACGCTTATGGGTACTGAAATGAGGACATGAACTTATTTTTAAAAATTCACCTAAAACCATTTCTTTTTTTACCATCAGGTCACAAACATGTAATCTTTAATGAATGATATGTTAAAAGATAACTTTAATTTTCTGAGATGTAATAAAAACATATTTATATGCCAAAGTCAAGCTTATGAGTTCCAAAATGATGTCTGTTACATTACTTCTGTTACGATTGTCCATCTCGCGTCTGTTACAAATTAATTACAATCTAGCTATATACCATGTTAATCTTATTGAAAGAATGTGTATGTTTATTCTACTACACATGTTTATTAATTATATTTGCTAAAACATCACCTTCCTATGTTTCAAAAAGTAATTCTCCATTGTTAAAATTGAGAATATATATGTCCACAACACTTCTGTTACGTTCTGACTTTGGCATATAAATATGTTTTTATTATATCTCAGAAAATTATATATATATATATATATATATATATAATCAGGTGATAGTTCAGGCAATCAACAAATGGGAAACTCAATAAACTAAACACAGTGGGCCAAAATCAGAAGAGTGTGCACTCAGGTTTTTAAAGTAAACTATCACTAGTGATTAGCTAGGAGTGATACTTCACAATGAACTGAGGTTTGTGCTGTATATAGTGAACTCATGATTCGGACCAGGGGTGTGCGTGTATGTGATTAGATGTTTGAGGAGGAAAGTGAAGTAAGTGGTCATGTGATAGATCAAGTGATAAGCCATAAAGTTTTTGTTATTTGCTGGATGATTCAGAAAAATTGAGGTTGCGTTTACACACTGAGCCAATGTAACAAAAATGTTGACTTTTTAGTAAATTTGTTGAATGAATTTATTCCAAGCCATGTACATACTGTTAGTGTGTAATACAACTCATATGGATAATGGAATGTCATTTTCTATTACATTTATCCATTCTTATAAGTGTAGTGTCTGCACTGTTCCAGGTGCTCCCTTGAACGTCTCCAGCACCCACTCCTCTGGTGATACCTTTCCTGTTGGAGAGACTGCAGTGTATTACACGGCCACAGACCCCTCCGGCAACAACCGCACCTGCGAGCTCATCATCACAGTGCAAAGTAAGGACTGTTACAGACTCGCTGTTGTTCACACTTTACTCTTTTTAATAGTTTAGTATAGACCCCTTCGCATGTTTGTAAACAAACCGACCGTTGCCAGGATGCGCACGTAGCCTGGACCCAGAAACAATGGTGCTGCCCATAGACCGGCATTATGAGCTGTCAGATTATGCCAAACAATTGTCATTACAAGATCGAGAATGCTACATAAATAAGTTAACTCTAACAAGTGGACATCGCCTACCGGATCCGCATTTAATTAAAGAGTGGACGGACGATGTTAGTAAGTTCCCTGGTACACAATGGCCAGATATATACTCCAGATATGTACCTTATTGACAAGACTTCAGTGTACACCCACGAAAAACTTCGTGCCTACAAGTCTTTAGACGCATATGATTGTGTTATGTGCGGGCATGTACAACTTGATTAACAATGGGACATTCATATTCATTTTGTTTTAATCAAATTATGCCAGTGATGTGATGGCAATGTGGCTTTAGCTACAACAGCAAATACCAACACTAAACAGCAATTTGCAGGAGGTAATGGCATGAAAGGAATGATAGTGTAAAGAGTGCAGCTAAGAGAAATCAGAGCTGCGTAAAAAGCGAGAGGCAGAGAGCAGAAATGAAACTGAACGGGGCGGGAGCTACAGTAGGTTAGAGCAGTCAGCGTAAGTTGGCATTTAGAGTGAGGGCACACAATTTTACCTTTCCATCCCTGCTTTAAAATTGTGATTTTCGGCATACACAAATAATGATGGCACAAAATCTGGACTGCTTGAGTCAAGCGAGACCTCTCCTACAAACAAAATTGCATGCAAAGCTAAGTTAGCATGCTAACAATATTCATTACATTGTGTAACTATGACCCAGCTAATCAGACAAACGCTACCAAAGTATTTTGCTACATCAATAAACGAAGACTAGAAAGAATAAAAAAAGAAAGATTTAATAAATAGCCTGATCTTGCCTGTGATGAAGTGGGCGCTGCAAACCCGCGCATTTTTGATAGTGTTTTCATCCCAGTCTACATGTTTGATGGCTTGTAGTCATAGACGTCGGCGATTTTTTTGGAATGGGTGAGATCCTGCTGGAATTCTGAACATTTTAACCCCATCACTGCTACGATTCTGACACCCGAAAACACAACAACTAGGCATTTCTGAGTCTTTTTTGGGTCCAGGCTGCGCGCGCAATTTCCGCTTACATATGAATGACGTTTACTGCGAAGGGGTCTATTACTGCAGTGTCCAGCTTCATGGCTCCAAAGTGGTTGACTCTAAGGGGCAACATCTAACTTCTGATATAATCTAAAACTTTTCGGCTGCTTCCATTAGGGGGTTCCACAGTGGATCTGTTCCACATATTTGATTTGGTTTACACCAGATGCCCTTCCTGACACAACCCTCCCCAATCTATCTGGGCTTGGGACTAAGTATGCACTGGTTTGTACAACCCCATAGGGAGAACATGCAGACTCCACACAGAAAGGCCCCCATCAGCCATGGGGTTCAAACCCAGAACCTTCTTGCTGTGAGGTGACCGTGCTAACCACTACACCACCGTGCCATCCTGATGTAATCTAAAACCTGATTGGTTAAATTAATTTATAGAAATACAAACTGTCCTAAGTCTCCCTGCCCTCCCTTATCCAGTATGTGATGGCACACAGTTTAACAACAACTTGATCAAAGTTTGACTTTCAATCTGTGGGGAAATCACAAGGTTTTAGACATCTTTATGCAGACTGGCTGTTTTTACCACCACATTTGTTAAAATGGCTCCATATACAACACAGTCTTTGCAGGAAGATAACCAAGACAAGCAAGCAAACAAGAATTTGCACATTTTTGATGAACTATAATATTCATGAATAAATTTCAGTTTGAGTGAAATATATTCATGGTTTCTTAAAGGTGTTAAAGGATGTTATGAACAGAAATCTGTTTGGCCAAAAACTGATTTGGGCTGTTTGCCAGAATTCAGCTTCAGGGACATCCGATGAGTTTTCCAGATACACACATTTATAATTTGTGTGTGTGTTTACCAGTTATACTTTTTTTCCTTGACATTGTTCCCCTCAGCCCACTCCTTAGGATTTCTGCAAAACTACTCTGCTGTGTATAAATTCCTCATGTTCCTGATGTATCTTATCCACAGGTTCCACATGTGATCAGCCATATGTGCCGGTCAATGCAAATTTCTCCTGCTCAGAGGAAGAGAAGGGGGTGAACTGCACCCTGGTCTGCAGAGAGGGTTACAGTCTTACGCAGAACGCAGTGCACAACTATTTCTGCCCCAATAATGGCCGATGGGAACCACCACGGGCTCCGGACAGACCAGACTGCTCCCGTGAGTATCCTCCCTCTGATAACTCGCTTAATTTCTCTGCCTCATGCTGTTGTTCCCACTGGACTGTAGGAATTCAGTTCATGTGTCATATTTCAGTATTTATTCCACATACAACTGTAGGTCTGTAAAGATTGTTTACTTGAAAGTTTTCTGGGGTTTTTTTGTTTGGTTGATTTTTTTTTTAGAGAACAGAATAGCCAATAGCGGCTTCAAGCCCTTTGAGATGCTGTTCAAAGCATCACGCTGTGATGATCCAGAGCTGCTGAAGTCCTTCACTGGAGATTTCACTAATATTCTAGGAGATATAGTAAGATTACACACACACACACATGCGCACATGCGCACACACACACGCGCACGTGGCCTCATCATGTGTTGTTTTTCTCTAACACCTACAACCCTACAGGTTCCTAAAATGTGCAGCGGAGATGAGGTCAGCTGTAAACTGGAAGTGATGACGCAAGGACATTGTCTGGAGTACAACTATGACTATCCAAACGGATTTGCTATTGGTGAGAACCCACCGTCTGCACGGACTCACACGTGTTTCATAAATTCTGTTGAGACATTTAGTATTTTAAAATGTTCCATTTAAAGCAGAATAACAGAGTGGGACCAGCAACCCCCAGGGGTTCAGGAAGCTTAGCCAAGAGGTCCATAACTTTCTAATGGTCCATGGTGTTCGAATAAAACACCAGAAAAATAAAAGTTTGCAAAATAAATTGTGGTCCATGGGTTTTTCTTTTTATAGTTAAACAAGACCCTAACTGTAAGTTTTGAAATCTGTCTCCATCTACTTACTGTCAAGAAATACCTTACACACTGTTAATGTTGTTAGTTAACCCTCATCCTACCATGCTATTTTACACCTTAATCTTACCATGTGGGGTCCGTTTGGACCCTAATACTTTTCTTTAAAATTAAAGCTTATAAAGACAAAATCACCAGATAAGTTTTGTTCAGAACATCTTGTATTAATAACAGCAATACACTAAAGGGCCCAAGGCATAAAGAACACACTTAACCTTCATCCTACCAGCCAATTTTACATACACAAACTACCAGGCGGGGTCCGTATGGACCCCAGGAGGGAATACCTTGAAATCAATGCAGTAAGAACCAATTCAATGCAGCAAACAGACATAACTTTATTAAAGAACAAAATCCATTATAGCTGAATATCAACGATGTATTATAAATGTAATAACATTGCAGTAATATTGCAATAACTAGCATACATGTAGCAAATTATAGCGCCACAAAAAAAATTGGCATTATATACATGATTTTTGCAGCTCATGCAGCTGTAAAACATTCTGGATTACAACTTAGGTCTTTTCTTACAGAATTTAAAACAAAAAAGTAATTGTAAAATAATTTAGGGCTTTTGTTTTGCAGCCTGTGCTTATTGCAGCAGTGGGGTCCACACGGACCCCAAGAAGGAATGCCTTGGTAGTTTCATTATGGAACATAAAAGAAATAAAAGAAGTTAACTTTCAGTGTGCTATTCAATTATAAAATGAAAGACAGATAAACTTTACTCTGGGGTCCGGTTGGACCCCAGTAACAAATTAATTATACCTTCACAATGCAAAAAGCTGATCTTCCGGTGCTTTAGTGTTTTACAGTAATTAAGACATAAATTCCGACAAATTCATAAAACGGTGAGGCAGTATGTCACATATTTTTAAAATGGCAAACAAACATATAGGTGCGGGGTCCAGATGGACCCCACTTGGTAGGATGAAGGTTAATAGCAACAGCCTGAAAATTGAGTTGCAAATTTAGAATTCAACTCCATGCATACAGTGTCTTGCAAAAGTATTCATCCCCTTTGGTGTTTGTCCTGATTTGTTGCATTATGAGCTGGAATTAAAATGGATTGGGGGGGGGGGGGGGGGGGGTTTATCACCATTTGATTTACACAACATGCCTACAACTTTAAAGGTGCAAATTGTTGTTTTATTGTGACACAAACAATAATTAAGATGAAAAAAACAACAGAAATCTGGAGTGTGCATAAATATTCACCCGCTTTCATATGAAACCCCTCAATAAGAGCCGGTCCAACTAATTCACTTCATACTGTAAGTCACATAATTAGTTGATTAAAACCCACCTGTGTGCAGTCAAAGTGTCACATGATCTGTCACATGATGTCTGTATAAATCAACCTGTTCTGGAAGGACCCCGACTCTGCTGCACTACTAAGCAAGCAACATGAAAACCAAGGAGCCTCCAAACAGGTCAGAGACAAAGTTGTGGAGAAGTATAGATCAGGGTTGGGTTATAAACAAATATCCCAAACTTTGAATATTCCATGGAGTTTGCCCAACAGCATGTGGCAGACTCCCCAAACACATGGAAGATTCTCTGGTCAAACGAGACTAAAATTGATCTTTTTGGCCATCATGGGAAATGCCATGTGTGGCGCAAACCCAACACCATTCCTACCATTCCAAGCATGGTGGTGGCAGCATCATGCTGTGGGGATATTTTTCATCTGAAGGAACAGGAAAGCTGGTCAGGACTGAAAGAAAGATGGATGGCACTAAATACAGGGCAATTCTGGAGGAAAACCTGTTTGAGTCGGCCAGAGGTTTGAGACTGGGACGAAGGTTCACGTTCCAGCAGGACAATGACCCTAAACATACTGCTAAAGCTACACTGGAGTGGTTTAAAGGGAAACATTTAAATGTCTTGGAATGGCCTAATCAAAGCTCAATCCAATTGAGAATCTGTGGCATAACTTGAAGATTGCTGTACACCAACGCAACCCATCTAACTTGAAAGAGTTGGAGCAGTTTTGCCTTGAGGAATGGGCAAAAATCCCAGTGGCTAGATATACAAAGCTAATAGAGACATACCCCAAGAGACTTGCAGCTGTAATTGCAGCAAAAGGTGGCTCTACAAAGTATTGACTTTGGGGATTGAATACCTATGCACACTCCAGACTTCTGTTTTTTCATCTTAATTATTGTTTGTGTCACAATAAAAAAAACAATGTGCACCTTTAAAGTGGTAGGCATGTTGTGTAAATCAAATGGTGCTAACCGCCCAAAAATCCATTTTAATTGCAACTTGTAATGTGACAAAACAGGACAAACACCATGGGGGATGAATACTTTTGCAAGGCACTGTGCCTTGAAGCATTAAATAAAAGTATGGGTAAAATGTAATGGCTACTTAATTTGATGCTATATGTTTTGTATTCCCACATCTCTCTCTCTCTCTCTCTCTCTCTTCAGGTCCAGGAGGATGGAGCAGTAACGGTCAGGACTATACTTACTTTGATAGTGGTTTTTCTCCAGATAATCAGCGCACCCGTCTCCAGCAGGACGGTGTGTTCTACCCCCCTTCCACCTTGAAAAGGAAACGTCATCGTGAGATCTTAGGGCCCACACGTGACCAAAAGATCCAGATATACTTTAATATCACTGGTAAAAATATTACTTTTCTATAAATTGATCTGCAGAAAAAACACTTTATCAACTAAAAAAATCATAAGTACTGGTTAGTAATCTCTCCTAATACTGATCTAAACATTTTAATACAAAGCCTTCTGTTCCCCCAACATCTTTCCTTTCTCCCAGCAAGCGTCCCACTGCCCCTGTCGAGGAACCACTCATTGGAAGTAGCCAATCAAAAGCGACTCTTGCGGACACTGGAGTTACTGACCAATCGGCTGAAGAGGACACTGAGCAAACAGCCATTGAGCACATTTCATGTATCCTCTGAGATGATCATTGCTGACTCTAAATCTCTGGAAAGTAAGAAGGCTTCTCTGTACTGCCGCCCAGGATCTGTGCTGAAGGGCCGCATGTGCGGTGAGTTACTGAGCTTCCTGCTTCACATACCAATTTTTTTTTAATAATACACTTTGTACATTTGTATTTTCTTTACAAGTTCTGGTTGCACACTTTTCAACCATATCTATCTTTTTGGTAACATTAAATAAATGTGAAATGTACAACCAATAAATAAATTATAAAATTCATCTTATCTGTTGATCACTCCATGTGCCCAATCTCTCTATGCGAACAGTGCAAGACTGGATATGATATAACTCATGAGGTGGCAAGTTCATTGCTGTGAAAAGCCCAAGCTGAGACATTAGCTAGTTAGCAACATGGCATGAGTTGAGCTGTATCATGTCTCTGCTGAGAGAGTTCTCAACACTGTAGTTGATTATTTTCCTCTAACAGCATGCCTCATTGGGGCGGCACGGTGGTGTAGTGGTTAGCGCTGTTGCCTCACAGCAAGAAGGTCTGGGTTCGAGCCCCGTGGCTGGCGAGGGTCTTTCTGTGTGGAGTTTGCATGTTCTCCGCGTGGGTTTCCTCCGGGTGCTCCGGTTTCCCCCACAGTCCAAAGACATGCAGGTTAGGTTAACTGGTGACTCTAAATTGACCGTAGGTGTGAATGTGAGTGTGAATGGTTGTCTGTGTCTGTGTGTCAGCCCTGTGATGACCTGGCGACTTGTCCAGGGTGTACCCCGCCTTTCGCCCGTAGTCAGCTGGGATAGGCTCCAGCTTGCCTGCGACCCTGTAGAACAGGATAAAGCGGCTAGAGATAATGAGATGAGATAAGATGAGCATGCGTCATTGTGTTTTATTCCTTAATTAGAATATTTGAGTTGATTTAGGTGACTGTATATTTTCTATACAATTCATTCAAATTATGATTTTAAGTGACCTGTTTATATTGCCTAAAGCACTTTAATTGTTATTTTGTGGTTATATAAATATATTACTGTTATAATTAGTCTTAATTGAATTATTACTATATGATTAATATGCACTCGGGTGTTTTGCAATTTCAGGTATATTGATAGATCACTTGGGTAATAAAACTTTAAATGGTTCTCTGTGCTAAACCGAAAAGCACCCAGCTGTAATGGTGAGAGGGTGAACTGAAGCCTCTGTCCTGTGTGTCCTGTAGTGCAGTGTCCAGTGGGGACGTATTTCTCTGTGAACTACGCTGAGTGTGAGAGCTGCAGGAGGGGCTCATATCAGGATGAGGAAGGCCAGACAGAGTGTAAACAGTGTCCAGATGGATTCTCCACCCCTTACCTTCACTCTCGCAGCCTGTCCGAGTGCAAAGGTAGGGGCTTGAGCCAAGCCAGAATTATGCCACTGAGCAATGCAATTAAGGAAATTTTAGGTATTTTTATACCCTGACCTCTAGAGTCATGACCTCTATCCATTCAAAGTTTTAGTCTTTGAGTTGAAGCATTTGTGTGTACTGCAATGTCAATGTTTAACTTTATGAAATGTTCTGTATTAATGTTTATTATCTGTGCATGGGTTTGGATTGTGTGTGTGTCTTCAGCACAGTGTAAGCCTGGCAGCTCATCACTAAGTGGGCTGGAGACATGCGAGTCATGTCCTTTGGGTCAGTACCAGCCTGGTTTTGGCTCACGCTCATGTAAATCCTGTCCTCCAAAAACCTCCACCGTTATCCGAGGAGCCATGGACCAGAGTGAGTGCGGAGGTGAGCTTCATCTCTGTTACACAGCAATTATCCAGTTCAGCACTATTCCCTGTCTGTAGCGCAGCAATAGACACATTCCTCTTCTCTAATCTAACCTCATCACTCAATGTCTTCACCTCACCTCCTATTTCTGTCTCTCCTTTTTTTTTCCTGGTCTCATCTCCTCATTGTCCCTATTTCATTCTCCATTTCTTTTTCTAGTTCCATGCTCTGCAGGTCATTTCTCCCGTACTGGACTGGTCCCATGTTACCCCTGTCCTCGTGACTACTACCAACCTGAAGGGGGACGATCCTACTGCCTTTCCTGCCCCTTCTATGGCACCACCACCATCACAGGAGCCAAGAACATCCAACAGTGCTCCAGTATTCCAACTTTATTGTTTGTATTCACACTCTCAGAAAACAAAGTGCATTATTGTACTTTTAGGGGTACAACCGCTTGTCACTGGGGCAGGACCCTCTAAGGTACTTATTTGTGCCCTTTATATACTGATTGGGAACATATATGTACCTTTTTGACCTTGAAAAGGTACACATAGTTACCTTGAGCCTTGGGGGGTACATGAGTATAGATTGTACCTTGGGGGACAGAAATGGACTCCTAGTGGACCCCTATTTCTGACAATGTATCGTAAATAAGGTCATAAACATGTGTTTGTAACAGCTTATTGGGTGAATCCCAATGATGTCCAATTGAATAAAAAAGATTTGCTAGAGTGGATAATTTGAGTTCATAGTCAAATAGAGTCACGGGGAAGGCATGGCCTAATGGCTAGAGAAGCCGCTTTAAGACCAAAAGGTTGCTGGTTTGATTCCCTAGAACCACATGAATGGCTGAAGTGCCCTTGAGCAAGGCACCTAACCCCAGGCTGGTCTGGGTATGTTGTTCTGGATAACAGCATCTGATTAATGTAACGTAGTGGTGTAAGTTATACCTCTGTTTGTACTAGTCAAAGATTCATCCTTCATTCTTTTTTAAAAACATTGCCAAGGCTTCCCCTTCCCCCAAAACTTGACCCTACTTCTAGGTTTGCAGCTGGAGGTTAACGTCTAATCCAGCTATGGCATGCATTACTGACCACAGTTTTTCTAAGGCGTCTTTTATATTATCCATTATGTTTGATAAATATAGAAGCACTTTTATACATGACATTCATTACACAAAATTTTCTCCCAAATTGACTGTTAATGTTCATGTTTTTGACTGGAAGGAAGTTTGCTTTCCTGATAACGCCGATAGACTCGTGAGGAAGATTCTTCTAACACTCAAGGAAAATTAGCTGCAGACTGGAAAAGATGATGAGGTTGATAAATGCCTCAGGATAATCGATTCCAGTTCTGATGGCAGACATGTCTCTCAACTGCTGGATGCATCTGATTTTCTTTTTCTTTCATCTGTTTCTTTTTTTTTTTTCATTCACAGCATTTGGCTCTAGTTTCTTGCCTAAGGAGGAAAGTGTAACAACTGCTCCAGAAACTCCTGTGATAAGAGAGTATCAGGCCAGCAGTCAGGCAAGTGTGCTGTAATGATTTACAGCTACTTTACATTTTGGAAAGCATCACAGTCCTTAAAGCTTTATAGAAGAAATAAAACACTTGGGTGTGCTGTTATAGGAAAATAATTAACAATGGGAACAGCCTGCTTTGTTCTTGGGAATAATCTTGTTTTTTGGACATCCACTAAATATACAACGTAACTACAAAAGATTAAACATCTTGACATATTGTAACAGACATTGTCTCAAGAAGCAGCAGCTAAACTGTTGAACACACTACCGTTCAAAAGTTTGGGGTCACCCAGACAATTTTGTGTTTTCCATGAAAAGTCACACTTTTCTTTCCCACCATAAGTTGTAAAATGAATAGAAAATATAGTCAAGACATTTTTCTGGCCATTTTGAGCATTTAATCGACCCCACAAATGTGATGCTCCAGAAACTCAATCTGCTCAAAGGAAGGTCAGTTTTATAGCTTCTCTAAAGAGCTCAACTGTTTTCAGCTGTGCTAACATGATTGTACAAGGGTTTTCTAATCATCCATTAGCCTTCTGAGGCAATGAGCAAACACATTGTACCATTAGAACACTGGAGTGAGAGTTGCTGGAAATGGGCCTCTATACACCTATGGAGATATTGCACCAAAAACCAGACATTTGCAGCTAGAATAGTCATTTACCACATTAGCAATGTATAGAGTGGATTTCTGATTAGTTTAAAGTGATCTTCATTGAAAAGAACAGTGCTTTTCTTTCAAAAATAAGGACATTTCAGTGATCCCAAACTTTTAAACGGTAGTGTACATTTTATAAAAGATGCATTTTCATGACCAGTCCTAAACTTAATAACAATCTCAGTTGACAAACAGTACTGTGCAAAAGTCTTAGGCACGCTATTTTTTTTTTTCAGACAAACTTTGGGATAGATTTCTATTTTATGACATCTACATTATCGAGTTAGTACAAAAACATTTTAGAGTCCAAACATTAGTTCATTTTCCAGCATAAAAATAAATGTTACAGAAAAAAAAAAGTTTGTATCTGAGCGGCATATTACAAAAGAGAGCACTTTTCAGATTAAAAAAGAAAACATAACAAGACTGTCAATGAGGGCGTAGCTCACTCTCTAAAGTGGGCCACCTTGCACAATAAATGTTGCAAGCTATATACACTATATAGAAGCTATATACACCCTAGGAACACCGACCTATTTGCGAGAAAGAATCCAAAACGGTGAGGAATTGACCGAGAAGAAGCGATTTTTGTTGAACTGCTCATTAAGGCTTAATTAGTCCATAACTTCATTAATAATTCTAATTAAGCAAATCTAGGTAGAAGTTATATGCGCCCTAGGTACCCCTACCTTCATGCCAGAAAGAATAAAAATCAGTGAAGAACAGAGAGAAGAAGCGATTTTCGTGAAATGTGGACAACGACGGATGGATGACAGATGGTTTAAGCTCAATGCCTCTCAGCTAGATGAGCTAATGAAGGCTGCTGGGTTTTGCTGCAAAATGAAGAAGCGAGTGTGACACTCAAAGTGTCCAGAAGAACTGTGGCTGGTTCTGCAAGATGCTCAGTAAAACCTACAGCTCATTTCCCTATAAAACTGCACTCATTGTACCTGAGCCTTTTTTTTTTTTAAAAGCAAAGGGTCATCTCATCTCATCTCATCTCATCTCATTATCTCTAGCTACTTTATCCTGTTCTACAGGGTCGCAGGCAAGCTGGAGCCTATCCCAGCTGACTACGGGCGAAAGGCGGGGTACACCCTGGACAAGTCGCCAGGTCATCACAGGGCTGACACATAGACACAGACAACCATTCACACTCACATTCACACCTACGCTCAATTTAGAGTCACCAGTTAACCTAACCTGCATGTCTTTGGACTGTGGGGGAAACCGGAGCACCCGGAGGAAACTCAGGCGGACACGGGGAGAACATGCAAACTCCACACAGAAAGGCCCTCGCCGGCTACGAGGCTCGAACCCGGACCTTCTTGCTGTGAGGCGACAGCGCTAACCACTACACCACCGTGCCGCCCCAATGAGGCAAAGGGTCGTCTCACACAAAATATTGACTTTTTCATTTGATATTTTTTAATGTTGAAACATTTCATTTCATTATTTTTATGCCGTTTTTGATTGACACCATTTCTTTACATGTGCCTAAGGACTTTGACACGGTACTATAGATAGAGAAATGAACAATCTGACCTGCTCTACTTTGTGTTTTAGATGTTCCATGAGTGCTTCCTCAACCCATGTCAGAACAAGGGCACCTGTGAGGAGGTGGGAGTGGGTTATGTGTGCACATGTCTCCCAGGGTTCACAGGTAAGACACACGTTATGCTACAAACGTTCATTTTGTTATGTTTATTGTAATACAAAATACTGTATAAAACAAAAGCTGTATTTCAAGCTTTTACTACTACAGATACTAACTGTTCACTAGTTGTCTGGGTATCATCAACAGAGTGTTTTGTACAATTGGAGAAGCAAAGTGAGGTGAAACTTTGTGAAAGTCATAACTGAATGTTACCTTTTAATGCTTAATGGCTATAAATAGACACATCAGTTTTCTGCTGTGATATTTCGTTTTGTAGTGATGCTTCACGTTACTGCTTTTTGCCGATCACCTCGGATTCCTTTTGAACTCGAAGTAGAGAATAAATACGCACTCCAACCATCTTTAAACATTCTGTTTTCACTGCTGATTTTTGAACAATGTCGTTGGCTCACTAGTGAAACCAGAGAGAGGAAATGACATTTGAAAAATTTATGAAAGTCTGAGAACGTTTCTTTTTTGTGATTCGGCTAAATAATGTACATAAATGCATGTTATTGGCTGCAACAGAGGATCTGCTACAGAAGCTGTAATTAAAAACTGGAGTTTGGTAAACTATAGAGTGATTTTCAAAAGTTAATTGATGAATAATTTAAATATTACTGTAAGACAGGCATCTAGACTTAATGATTTCAAATTGTTTCTAAAATTAACTTAATTTTATTCATATATATATATATATATATATATATATATATATATATATATATATATATATATATATATATATATATTACATTTTATATTATTTTCGAAATATTTTGCTCTTAGTTTGTATAATTTTTCATTCATATTATTTGTTACATTACTGATATTTAGCAGACACTCTTATCCAGAGCAACATACAACATACCCATACTATACTTTGGAACCTTTTGGTTCCAAAGCTGCTTCTCTAACCATAAGGCCATGGCTTCCCCTTGGCTTGTTTATTAGACAGATATTATATATGTGCAGGACCGCTCTGAAAAACACTATGGTGATGAGAGCCTCCTGTATAAACAATGTTAGTAAATAAATAAAATTCTGTTATAGTATTTTTCACATTTTCAGCTCGATCCCGTTTAATACTTTGCTGGTTCCATATCCAGACTGTGCTCTGTCAGTTGATAACCCCTGATTGAGGGGATGTGATACGGTTAAAGTTAGACGGCCTTTCGATTTCATAAAATCTGTGAAATTTAGTTCCTTCTGAAATTTGGTCATTGTGATACATGTTTATTTCTGTAATAGCTCAAAAAATTATATATATTACAGGCCATTCTGTGGCTGGGAAGTTATTTAATTTGAGGGGATTCCCGAGCAAATAATGTGCATGAAATCACTCGCTTCACACAGTCAAGCAGACAGAGGAAGTCCATGCACAGGTTTACCTTTGACCGTGCACTGACAGTTCCATCATTCTGTTGCTAAACGAACAGCTGATCACACCGAGGTGCTCGCTGACCGCCGATATTTATTAGTTTGGTCCTGCGTTTCCTTTCCTTCACAACATAATGTCTTTTCTTCTCGCTTTCTGTTACTGTAGTCGGTCTTTCACGTTTCATTCCCATACTCACATCCGCCATTGTTCTCTCCTGTTTCAAATTTGTATCCCACAATGCCTTGCGTGACCAGGGAAAGCCCACCACATGATGCATGACGTAGTCTCTTGTATTGGGTTATGGTGAAGCAGGAAAAAATAGCAGGCAATTTAGAGCCATGAGGCCCTTAATTCATTAATTCGTCTATTTTTAAAAGATAATTAAATTGGAAGTCTGTGATTCGAATTCAGTATCTTTTGGTCCACTAAACAAAAATAATTGGGTGTCAGGGAAAATTATTTTTAGGACCTAAATTTGAAAAAGCTGAAAGGCAGTGGACCTTTTAAGATTTATTCAGGGTACATATTTGGATTTTAAAGGCCACTGACACACCTTTGATGATACATTTATGTTGTTTGTACTCCAGGATACAAAAATGTACAGTAGCTTTTTTTTTTTCCTGAAAGTGTATATGCAGATTAATGCTTACTGTATTCAGTTCACTATAGGAACAGTAGGACAATTTCTATCTTGTGTGTTAAATTATGGCAGTATACACGCAGTTGCAGTGTTAATCTTTTGGACTAATATTTCCACAACACGTATATATGAGAGTGTAAATGTAATCCATTGACTATAAGGCTTATACCATGTAAAGTTTGGGCTCACTGCATAGACAGATTACCTGAAAATGAGCACTTTTGCATATTGCAGGGTTTATTTTATTTGTTTTAATTGTGTGTACATATTCAGTAATCATGTTCTTTACTTACTCAGGAGCGAAATGTGAGAGTGACATTAACGAGTGCGACTCTGCTCCGTGTCAGAACGGTGGTGTGTGCAGAGACAGAGTGGGAGGCTTCCAGTGCCAGTGCAAGTCTGGCTTTGTGGGTAAGAACCTCACTGCCAACACAGATTTACTGGAGTAAATAGCCACAGAGTGTTGCAGCTTGGCCAGTTTCATTTGCTTAACAACTCTGAACTGGCACAGCGTTCTGAGAAGTCTCAAAGGGTAATGCGACTAGTGAGTGTGGATTTATTGGCCCTGTAGGACACATGCTTTGTCTTACAGCTCTTTTCCATGTAGTCGTTGACCTCTTTCCTCAGACCTGGACATGATTAAACACATGGCTAGCCTGGGTTTGAAGAATGTTTTTGTTCGTTGTGTGTGTGTGTGTGGGTAGGATCACTGTGTGAAGTTGACGTAAATGAATGCAGCTCTTCTCCGTGTCTGAACGAGGGAGTGTGTGTGGATGAGGTGAATCGGTTCAGGTGCAGCTGCGCAGATGGATTCACAGGTGAAAAGCTCAACTTCAGCACATGGAATTAAGATTGTGACACTTTTCAGACAACAGGAAATCATAAGATTAAAATATCCGATCTGCAATTATTTGAAACATTGACTCTCCAAAACATACTCAGTGGAATGTATTATATAAATACCAAACTTCCTCAATATTCTGAACAGAAATTGTTTTTAGCTTATTTTGGTTCAGATTTTCAAGGAAATTTTGGATTTTTGTTTTTGTCTACTCTGAGTTTTCCCAGAGGATTGACTGTAATGACATGGTTGTCTTACCATTGAATTATGAATCTCATATTTTCATTATCATAGTCTTTAACATCTTAAGACAGAAATTATTTGTGCCATTTTATCCCTGCAGTCCTAGTACACCGAATATGACAACTTCATTCTGTGAATTATGTATGAACATCCTAATGTTCTACATGTAGGAGCTCGTTGTGAGCTGGAGATAGATGAGTGCGAGTCCAGGCCTTGCCAAAATGGAGGAGTGTGTAAGGACCTGGCAGCTGGATATTCCTGTTCATGTAGTCAGGGTTTCACTGGAGAGAGCTGTGAAGTGAATATTGATGAGTGTTACACCGCCCCCTGTCTGAATGGAGGAACATGTGTGGATGCTGTCAATGACTTCAGGTAAATGACAAAATGGCGCCGTTAATCATATCATTGTTTAGTTTTGACTTTTGTAATATGACAGATTGATGGACATTTCCTTTATCAAGATGTTAGATCAAACAAAAGATTTCCTTTTTGTAAAGGTGGGTTGCATCTGTGACCCACTGCGAGTTGGCCTAGTGGTTAGCGTGTCTGCCTCTCGATCGGGAGATTGCGAGTTCTACGCGCGGTTGGGTCATACCAAAGACCATCATAAAAATGGTACCTACTGCCATCTGGCAAGGTATGCTGCAATACAGATGTGAGTGGGGAGTCAAACTCTCGTGGTTACCAGAGGACCAGCCCCCCACTCTAAGCCTAGCTAGGTAATAGGCGAGAGGCCGAGGGCTACAGAAACAGAGATCGGCGCTGCCTAACATGCCATATGGTGCGGGAAGGACTTTAGTTGCATCCGACGTCACATCCACCTCATTAGACATGCAAGACATGAAGTGGTGGTCAGCTGAACTCACTGTTCACAAAGCGATACTATCGCTGGGGCACCTTACTAGTCATTAAAATACCCTATGCTTGTGTTGTTTTGGGCTGCTCGAATCAAACAAACCGTGAAACTGATAAAAATTTCTTCCGGGTTACTGTGAAGTGATAAAAATGGTGAAAGAGCAAAGGATTTTACCAAAGTCTTGAACCTTTCTCTGTGATCGAAGGGAGCCAAGTCAAAATCACTCGAGTTTGCAGTGATCACTTTGTAAAAGGTTTGAAAATTCCTCTGATTTTTCATTTGGATTCACAAATGACTTTTCTCACCATTTTCTGTTATTTCGCATTTATATTGGGAAGCCATGGCCAAATGGTTAGAGAAGCAGATTTGGGACCAAAAGGTCGCCAGTTTGATTCCCTGACTCAGCAGGAATGGCTGAAGTGCCCTTGAGCAAGGCATCTAACCCCTAACTGCTCCCCAGGCTGCTCTGGGTATGTTGTACGTCATTCTGGATAAAAGCATCTGCTAAACGCCTGTAATGTAATTTCATGATGTTTTGAATATGCGTAATCCACAGGTCTTTAAAGGGGTTTCTGTGGATCTTTGTGAATGATTTATCTAGAAGAGAACAGCAAGGAGGATTGAGAATCGAGCAGCTGCTTGATACTAAAACTTGTAGCATCCTAGCAACCATCGCGAGGACGCATACAAAAAGCCCAAAATGCCTACTTACCCGGTCATAAAAGATACAGGATTTATCTTGTAGTGTCCTGATCCCCAGATCTTTAACTCAGCCACATATGAAACATTGTTCTCCTCCATGCTCTTCCAGGTTTTCGTCTGTGTGTCCGTGTAGAACGATGTCTGCAGCACCAGGTAGTTTGAGATGTCAGGGAACTCAACAGATGGATAATTTTCCAACTCATATGAAAAATCCTTCTTTAATAACGTGTAAGGATCTAATCCCATCACAAAGACCAACCTTCTGAAGGCATCTTGACTGTGCGTTGACCTCTAAACTGCGAGAATAGTTGGAGATGATTCCACTAGCTCTTTACAGAATGACAGCCAAATTGATTTGCCTGACCACCACTTCATTCACCGGAAGTAAACTCGCAAGCAAAACTGAATACAACCTTTTGATTTTTTGATCATTTTTATATAAAAGTTAAAAAAATGACATTGATGGCCCTGGTATCAGGTCACAATATAGAACAGTGCAAAGTACCAAATGTAACATGTAAAATTATTCAAATGTCCTATGATGATATTGCATTATACCATATTTCTCTTAACTGTCTCTATATAATGCCTTGTTATATCCAGACTGATTTTGCTCTTTTTAGTTTTAGGTTATTTTATTAGTGCATTTCATAAATGCTGATCTGATGCTGATAAATGCAACAACAAAGATCTCATGAAAAATGCACACAGGCTATGTCAGAGTGCAGGCACTTACGGATGCAGGCGCAGGGGAGAGCGGGTGTGTCTCAAACAGGTGTCCAGATTGAAATCGCCAGGCATTAAACAAAGTCAGGGTCAGGAGGGGGTCGGTCAATCAGCAAACAGGATATCAAAGGGCAAGCGAGTTATAAAGTCGTTATATAAATGTTAGCAAGAGTCAAGATAAGGCTTGGTATGATCAGGTTCAGAGACACAGAACAATACTTCGCATAGAGGTGAGTGTTTGCTAGGTTTAAGTAGTGTCCTAATTAGTCTCTGATACGGAGCAGGTGTGCTTCTAGAATTCTGGAGAGGCGGGGCGCTGTGCTCTTTGGGAATTGTAGTTCGGAGCAGCCATGTTTGAATGCCGCTCCGAACCTAGATTTTCCACGCTGTTACTGACAGGCTACAACTGACATTTCCAGCTTCAGTGATTCTTTAGGCTACGTTCTTAACAATTAAAATCAATCAGTACAATAAAAATACAAAATAATAAATCTGTGAATCATATTACACTATTTAAGGGCATACTACATTTTAAAAGGGACTACTGTAGATGAACTGGTGAAAATATTCTGCTGAAATAGGTGATTCTGAAACTGAGTGGAAGCTCATGTCATTCAATAGCGATCTCTTTATAGCTCAATAACCATCATCTCTTACAAATATACAGTGGCTATAAAAAGTATACACACCCTGTTAAAATGATAGGTTTTTTATGATGTAAAAAAATGAGACCACGATAAATAATTTCAAAACTTTTCCCACCGGGCGGCACGGTGGTGTAGTGGTTAGCGCTGTCGCCTCACAGCAAGAAGGTCCTGGGTTCGAGCCCCGTGGCTGGCGAGGGCCTTTCTGTGCGGAGTTTGCATGTTCTCCCCGTGTCCGCGTGGGTTTCCTCCGGGTGCTCCGGTTTCCCCCACAGTCCAAAGACATGCAGGTTAGGTTAACTGGTGACTCTAAATTGACCGTAGGTGTGAATGTGAGTGTGAATGGTTGTCTGTGTCTATGTGTCAGCCCTGTGATGACCTGGCGACTTGTCCAGGGTGTACCCCGCCTTTCGCCCGTAGTCAGCTGGGATAGGCTCCAGCTTGCCTGCGACCCTGTAGAACAGGATAAAGCGGCTACAGATAATGAGATGAGATGAGACTTTTCCCACCTTTAATGTGACCTATAACCTGTACAGTTCAATTGAAAAACAAACAAATTTGTTAGGGGGGGAAAACATAAAAAATAAAAACCATACAAAAAGCTGGTTTCATAAGTGTGCACACCCTTAAACTAATACTTTGTTGAAACACCTTTTGATTAATTACAGCATTCAGTCTTTTTGGGTTCACACCTGCCATCAACTAAAATGACTCTGATTAACCCCAAATAAAGTTCAGACATTTACTCAGTTGCATCCTCCAGCAAAAGCCAGGGTTCACAGAGAGCTTACAAAGCAGCAAAGGGATCTCATTGTTGAAAGGTGTCAGTCAGGAGAAGGGTACAAAAACATTTCCATGGCATTAGATATACCATGGAGCACAGTGAAGACAGTCATCAAAAAGTGGAGAAAATATGGGATAACAGTGACATTACCGAGAACTGGACATCCCTCCAAAACTGATGAAAAGACGAGACGAAAACTGGTCAGGGAGGCTGCCAAGAGGCCTATAGCAACACTGAAGGAGCTGCAGGAATTTCTGGCAAGTACTGGTTGTGTACTACATGTGACGACAATCTCCCGTATTCTCCATGTCTGGACTGTGAGGTAGGGTCAGAGAAAAACAGCCAGGCCTGGCTAAATTTTGCAAAAAAAAAAACTTACATCAACTCTCCCAAAAGCATGTGGGAAAATGTGTTATGATCTGATGAAACCAAGGTTGAACATTTTGGCCACAATTCCAAAAAGTACATTTGGAGCAAAAACAACACTGAGCATCACCAAAAGAACACCATACCCACAGTGAAACATGGTGGTGGTGGCAGCATGTTTTGGGGTTGTTTTTCTTTAGCTGGAACAGGGGCTTTAGTCAAGGTGGAGGGAATTATGAACAGTTCTAAATACCAGTCAATTTGGGCCCAAAACCTTCAGGTGTCTGCTCGAAAGCTGAAGATGAAGAGGAATTTCATCTTTCAGCATGACAATGACTCCAAAAAAGTTTTGGAACGGCCCAGCCAGAGCCCAGACCTAAATCCAATTGAAAATCTGTGGGGTGACCTGAAGAGGGCTGTGCACAAAAGACGCCCTCGCAATCTGACAGATTTGGAGCGCTTTTGCAAGGAAGAATGGGCAAATATTGCCAAATCTAGATGTGGCAGGCTGATAGACTCCGACCCAAAAAGACTGAATGCTGTAATTAAATCAAAAGGTGCTTCAACAAAGTATTAGTTTAAGGGTATGTACATGAATGCAACCAGCTTATTGTACTTTTTTATTTTTTTATATTTTTCCCCCTAACAGATTTGTTTGTTTTTCAATTGAATTGTACAGGTTATAGGTCACATTAAAGGTGGGAAAAGTGTTGAAATTATTTATTGTGGTCTCATTTTTACATCAGAAAAACCGATCATTTTAACGGGGTGTGTGCACTTTTTATAGCCACTGTATATCAAAAAATACCATTGAGACACTGGCCTCAGGATACAGTACAGAATAGAGTAAAGTAACAAATTTAGCTGAAACCAGTCAAAATGATCTGAATTTGCTGCAGTGCTACTGCTCTGTAATATTGTTGCTCTTCACTGCTGTTCTCTCTTTATTTGATTTTTGTAACTGTATAGCATTATATTATATATAATATTGGGTTAAGATCAGCCAACCATCACAGAAATATGGGGATAGACACCATGTATACCTTGCCTGATGTAAAAGATAACGAATTTGATATTTTTTGATCTACTATGTACAGTATATATCAGCCGCAAACCCATTCTCCATCGTGTTCTTGCTCAGGTGTGATTGTGTGAGTGGGTTCAGTGGGAAACTGTGCCAGGTTGATGAGGACGAGTGCGAGTCTAACCCATGTTTGAACGGTGCCACTTGCAAGGATGAAGTGGGGAGCTACACCTGCCGATGCCCTCCTGGGTTCAACGGAACCAGGTGTGAGACAGGTATAAACACCATGGCTGAGAAACAGATACAGAAAGACAGGAAGAAATCAAAAAGGATGACTCTATGGTTTTTCAGAACAGTAGGAAGTATTTGCAGGCTGTCAATCAAACAACCGGTACATGTAGTAAACAGGGAGCAATCATAGGTGAATGTGAATGTTTTGTGATTTGCTTAAACAAAATGTTTCCACTCACAGTGGAAGATTTACTCAGCTCATGTATTAATCATATAAACCACTCAACATCACACAGCCTCCGTGTAGCAGAGTCAGCCCATGAGGTAACGTATGGTACAATCACACTTTCTTGAACAAGCGCTCTGTAAACATTGCTCTCCCTCCACTCTTCTGGGAAGGCTTTACACTAGATTTTGGAATGTTGCTGTGGGGGGTTGTGACCATTCATCCACAAGAGTAGGGGCAGGTGTCCATACTTTTGGCCATATAGTGTACAATTAACAGTTATTTCACAAAATCAAGTCGTACATGAGCTATAAGCTATGTATGATGAGATTGAGTGGAATAACTGTTTTATTCTAGCCACATTCACTGGATTTTGAGAAACTGCATTTTTATTTTTATTTTTTGCAAATTTGATCAATAAAAACTTTATACGAAACATCCAACAAAATCATTTCTGCTTAGAATGTAAACAAACCGGTGAAATGACAGGAGCAATTTGTGAAAAATGCAATAATAATTCTTGAAAATAAAAAAAGATATGTTCTTACCACCAAATACTTTAATTCCATATTTGTTGCTTTTTTTTTTTGGAGGTTTTCTTCTTCTTTGGGTTTTATTTGGTGGTTGGCAAACCAACTTAAAGGTGCATTACTGCCACCAACTGGGCTGGAGTGTGGAACAGGAGATATTGGGGGGGACTATATTCTTTTAGCTATTTCTGTTTCTTTTAAATACTCTAACAATTTTTGGGGTTTTGTTTTCGAGTAGAGTTTTTATTTCATCCTCGGTTGGTTCAGCAACATGCTCTGCCATTTTGTTTTTCTCTAGTCACGGTATATGAGCTGATAGCCTAGTAGTAGAGTAGCCAATCAGAGCGTGCGATTTGCTCATATCCAGTGAATGTGGATAGAATAATGCCTAGTAAGTCCATTTCAGTTCCAGGTTGGAACACTGCAAAATGTGGTTTGTAGTTGATCAGATAGTGTTGATGAAAAATGGACACACTTACAGTACCTCTTCACACAAGAGGTGTTTCTCTGATGTTTGCTATTCTACAATATTTTTCTCTTGTTTTTTTTTTTTCCTATTTCCAGAAATGTCTTCCTCCTTCAACCTGGAGTTTGAAGTGTCTGGTATTCATGCTTATGTGATGATGGATGGGTTGATGCCAGCACTCACTCAGATCACCTGCACATTCTGGATGAGATCATCAGACACTGTCAACTACGGAACTCCTATCTCGTATGCTGTGGATGGGGGCAGTGACAACTCCTTTCTCCTCATAGATTACAATGGGTGAGGAGTCTTTTTTTTTTAAACTTCATTATATGGATCTAACCTTGGTGTTGGAAACAGGATACCTTTGGCACCTTAGAAAGGCATTTTAAAATAATAATAAGTATATATTTTTACAAACCCCGTTTCCAGAAAAGTTGGGATATTTTCCAAAATGCAATAAAAACAAAAATCTGTGATTTGTTAATTTAAGTGATCCTTTATTTAACTGACAAAAGTATAAAGAAAAGATTTTCAATAGTTTTACTGACCAACTTAATAGTATTTTGTGAATATAAACGAAGTTAGAATTTGATACCTGCCACACACAAAAAAAAGTTGGGACAGAGGCAAAATAAGACTGAAAAGTTTATAGGATATTCAAGTAACCATTTTGGAAGATTCCACAATAAGCAGGTTAACTGAGGGTATCATGATTGGGTATAAAAGGAGCAGCACCAAAGGCTCTGTCTTTGCAAGCAAGGATGGGTTGTGGCTCACTCCTTTGTGCCAAAATTCATGAGACAATTGTGAGTCAGTTCAAAAAGAACGTTTCTCAATGCATGATTTTAGATCTTTCAAAATCTACAGTACATAATATTGTGAAAAGATTCAAGGAATTCAGAGACATCTCAGTGCGTAAAGGGCAAGGTCAGAACCCACTGCTGAAGGTATGTGACCTTTGAGCCCTCAGGTGGCACTGCCTGATAGACCGTCATGCTAATGTGACAAATATAGCCACATGGGATCAGGAATACTTCGGAAAACCATTGTTACTTAACACAGTCCACCTCTGCATCCAGAAATGCAACCTGAAACTGTATTATGCAAAGAAGAAGCCTGTCATCAATTCTATGCAGAAACGCCACTGATTTCTCTGGGCCTGAACTCATCTCAGATGGACCGAAAGACAGTGGAAACATGTGCTGTGATCAGATGAGTCCACATTTCAGCTTGTTTTAGAGAAAACTGCATAAAAAAATCCTAACCTTAACCATGCCAATGGTGAACACAACCATCCAGTTTATCAGAGAAATGTGCAAAAGTAAACATCTGTGATGGTATGGGGTGCATCAGTGCCTATGGCAGGTGTGTGAAGGTACCATTTACGTGGAGGCATATATTGGGATTTTAGAGAAACATATGTTGCCATCAAGATGTCCCTTCCTGTGAAGTCCATGCTTATTTGAGCAGGACAATGCCAGGTCTCATTCTGCACAGGCTACAACAGTATGGCTTTGCAGACACAGATTGCGTGTGCTTGACTGGCCTACCGCCAGTCCAGATCTGTCTTCTATTGAGAATGTGTGGTGCATCATGAAGAGGAGAATCAGACAACGGCGAACACAGACTGTTGAGCAGCTGCAGTCTTATGTCAAGTAAGAATGGACAAAAATTCCAATTGCAAAACTGCAAGAGTTAGTAACCTCAGTTCCCATATGATTACAAAGTGTTATTAAAAGGAAAGGTGATGTAATACAATGGTAATAATGCCTCTGTCCCAACTGTTTTTGAGTGTGTTACAGGCATCAAATTCTAACTTTGTTTACGGTACATTTACAAAATACAATTAAGTTGGCCAGTAAAACTATTGAAAATATTTTGTCAGTTAAATTAAGATTCTTGTGAATTAACAAATCAGATTTTTGTTTTTATTGCATTTTGGAAAATATCCTAACCTTTCTGGAAATGGGGTTGTTTTATTATATATATATATATATATATATATATATATATATATATATATATATATATATATATATATATATATTAGTGCTGTCAAAAATGTCGCGTTATTAACGCGTTAACTTGACTCAATTTTAACAGCGATAATTTTTTTATCGCGAGATTAACGCTCTGTGGCATGATGTAGGTTTTTCATAAGCTTTTGAAACTGCCAGGAACTTGGAACAGAGATTTTGGTTAGAAAACCGATAGCAGCTAGCCATGCCCCACACAGCCAGAGTCCTCTGCCCCCCCCAGAACCAGCGCGGGCAGGGCGCGCTAGTAGAGATGGGATTTATGGCTCTTTGATGGGATCTGCATCTTTGTGATCCGTTCTTTGAAAAGAGCCGTTCAAAAGACTGGCTCATTTGGCTCTTTTTAAATATTTATTCAGTTTTAAGAAGACAGCGTCTAAAGAAGCCAGATCCCTCTGAACTGTAAACTCAATGCTATCCCAGAAATCCTTCCTGTAATATGCAAATTTGGCCGCCTCTGATTGGACAGCGCGATGCATCAACAGGCAGAAAGTGTAAAAGTACAAAATGTGTTAAGTGAGCTGAAACAGTAAAGATCAGATTCAATGCAATATTTATCAACGAACAACTTAAACTTAATATAATAGTGTACTTTATATTATAATCAAGCATGTCAAGCCTACCGTCACTGTGTAACCTATCTCTCTTTAGTTGTAGACTAACTCAAACAGTAGATCATTTCACTCATGGTTCTCTTGCTAGCCCCGCGCCGGTGCTCGGCTTAGGTTTCACTTTGCAGTGGCTGTGTCAAGACGTGTTATGCTTTGCAATAAAAAAAAAATATTGGTGCAAAGCAAGCCCATTCACTTTTTTATGCTGATAAGAGAATTACAATGTTTTTTTATGTGACAAAAATGTGCGATTAAATTGCGATTAATCGCGAGTTAACTATGACAGTCGCGACATTAATCGCGATTAAATATTTTAATCGCTTGACAGCACTAATATATATATATATATATATATATATATATATATATATATATATATATATATATATACACACACACACACACCTGTGTGTGTGTGTGTGTGTGTGTGTGTGTATATATACAGTGCTCAGCGTAAATGAGTACAGCTCCTTTGAAAAGTAACATTTTAAACAATATCTCAATGAACACAAACAATTTCCAAATTGTTGACAAGACAAAGTTTAATATAACATCAGTTTACATTAGATTAGATTAGATTAGATTAGATTAGATAAAACTTTATTGATCCCTTTGGGTGGGTTCCCTCAGGGAAATTAAGATTCCAGCAGCATCATTACAGATAAAAAGAGAAAAGAAATAGAGAAAACTTCTAGATAAATTAAAATATATTAATTATTTACATATACAAATATATACAAAGAATAAGATATGGGGAAGAGAGGAAGGGGTGGGGGGAAGGAGGGGGGAAAAAAAGATATAGCACTTTATATTGCACATTGTCCGGTATTGCTTATTGTTAGGCTAGGCTACTGCTCCTTCCTGTCCTCTGTCCTCCTGTTACCCCTCCTCCCCCCCAGAGAGGAGTTGTACAGTCTGATGGCGTGAGGGACAAAGGAGTTTTTGAGTCTGTTCGTCCTGCACTTGGGAAGGAGCATTCTGTCACTGAACAGGCTCCTCTGGTTGCTGATGACGGTGTGCAGAGGGTGACTGGCATCATCCATGATGTATAATAGTTTGTCCATAGACCTCTTCTCTGCCACCGTCACCAGAGAGTCCAGCTTCATGCCAACCACAGAGCTGGCCCGCCTGATCAGTTTGTCCAGCCTGGATGTGTCCTTCTTGGATGTGCTGCCCCCCCAGCACACCACGGTGTAAAACAGGACACTGGTGACCACAGACTGATAGAACATCCACATGAGTTTTCTGCAGATGTTAAAGGACCGCAGCCTCCTAAGAAAGTATAGCCTGCTCTGTCTCTTCCTGTATAAGTGTTTGGTGTTGCAAGTCCAGTCCAGCTTGCTGTCCAGCCACAGCCCGAGGTACTTGTAGGAATCCATAGCCTCCACCTCGACTCCCTCAATCAGAACCGGTTGTGACCTTGGTCTGGACCTCCCAAAGCCAATGACCAGCTCCTTGGGCTTCGAGGTATTGAGCTGCAGATGGTTCCTGTTGCACCACACAGCAAAGTCCCTCACCAGGCTCCTATACTCCTCCTTTCTGTTGTCACTGATACACCCAATGATGGCTGTGTCATCGGCAAACTTCTGAATGTGACACAGCTCCGAGTTGTAGCAGAAGTCTGCGGTGTAAAGGGTGAAGAGAAGAGGGGCCAGCACCGTGCCCTGGGGTGCTCCGGTGCTGTTAATCACAGTGTCAGACGTGATGTCCTTCAGCCTGACGTACTGCGGCCTGTCAGTGAGGTAGCTGGAGATCCAGGTAACCAGGCAGGGGTCCACTCACATCCTGTTCAGTTTGTCCTGAAGCAATAAGGGCTGGATGGTGTTGAAGGCATTTGAGAAGTCCAAGAAGAGGATCCTCACTGTGCCATTTCCCTTATCCAGATGCGAGTGGACTCGGTGTAGCAGGTAGAGGATGGCGTCTTCCACACCGACACCTGCCCGGTACGCAAATTGCAGACAGTCCTGGGCATGTCGTACCTGGGGTCTGAGGAGGCTGAGGAAGAGCCGCTTCAACGTCTTCATCAGATGTGAAGTGAGTGCCACCGGTCGGAAGTCGTTCAGCTCGCTGGGCCAATTCTTTTTGGGAACTGGAACGATATATGATGTCTTTCAGAGGGTGGGCACTCTCCCCAGCTGCAGGCTAAGGTTGAAGATGCGTTGGAGTGGTTCACCCAGTTCAGCAGCACAGGTCTTCAGTAGTCAGGGACACACCTTGTCCGGACCTGCTGCTTTCCTGGGGGTGAAACTTCCTCAGTTGACCTCTGACCTGGTCTGCAGTAATGCATGGAGGAGTCTGTGTTGAGGTGGGGGAGGAGGGGGCTGCTGTGATGACTGGGGGGAGGTGTGTTGAGGGAAGAAGGAGAGATGGCTGCAGTGAGGGAGAGGGTGGGGGGAACGCGGGCTGGTTGAACCGATTGAAAAAGTCATTCAACTCATTCGCCCTCTCCACTGTCCCCTCAACGACTCTGGTATTTGTATTGTGGCCTGTGATGGTTTTCACACCTTCCCAGACCTCCCTCATGCTGTTCTCCTTCAGCTTCTGCTCCACCTTCCTCCTGTAGCTGTCCTTAGCTTCCCTCACACAGCATTTTACCTCCTGCTGTCCTGCTTTCATCGCCTCCCTATCCCTGCTCCTGAAGGTGGCCTTCTTCCTGTTGAGGACCGCTTTGACTTCCTGTGTTACCCATGGCTTGTTATTAGGGTAACACCGTACAGTCTTAGTCTGCACAGAAGTTAAGGTAATCCGTCAGACAGTGTGTCAGCCCCTCTATGTCCTCACAGTGTGAGCTAAGCAGCACATCCCAGTCCATGATGTCATAGCAGTCTCTGAGGGCATCTTCCATTTCAGGGGACCACCTCCTGATGGAGCTAGTTGTTGCAGGCTGCCTTTGAACCAGGGGGGTGTACTTCAGCTGTAGAAGAACCAGGTTGTGGTCAGACTTCCCTAGTGGGGGGAGGGGTGTGACTCCTGTTGTTCCTTGTTGGACAATCCACAGCCTGGTAAAAAGCAGCCAAAATAGAGTCCAAAGTAGCATGATTAAAGTCCCCAGAAATGATGATATGCCTCAGGGTGCTGTGTCTGCAGCCTTGCTGTGACAGAGTGAATCCTCTCACATGCAGCGACTGCATCTGCCCTCGGAGGGATGTAAACACAGATGGTGATCACGTGACTGAACTCCCTCGGCAGATAATATGGCCGCAGGCTAATGGCTAGCAGCTCCAAGTCCGGGCAACATAAAACTGTCTTTACGGAGATATGTCCCGGGTTACACCAGCGATTGTTAACATAAATGATGAGTCCCCCACCTTTGCTTTTCCCACATGTGTTAGTGTCTCTGTTGGCTCTCACAGCAGTGAATCCCCGCAGGTCCACGTTAGCATCTGGTACAAGGTGTGTTAGCCATGTCTCCGTAAAGATAAATAAGCTGCTTTCCCGGTAAATCCGCTGGTTGTTCAGAGCGGAAAGCTCGTTGACTTTATTCGGCAGCAAGTTCACATTCCCCATGATAACGGAGGGAATGGATGGTTTGTAGTGCTGCCGGTTGTCCGCTAGCCTAGCCTTTAGCTTAGCTCCAGCTTTGCAGCCCCTGGGTTTCCTCCTCAGCTCGGCCGGGATGGGGTGTCGTCCCATTGTTTTCAGGGCCAGCAGCTCCTCTCTCGAATAAGTGAGAAAACTGGCTCCTGGTTCCATGTTAAAGTTAAAAATATCCATGTTATATAAGTAAAACACACTATGTCTTCGTAAGAAGAGCAGAAAAGTAAAAAAAAGGTGGAAAAAAGAGGTTTAAAGAGCTAAAAACTACAGAGCTACTGGAGAGGCAGCCGTCTCACACAGTGCCCATACTACTACTTAAGTTTAACTTATAATGTAAGGTTAATAATATAACTTGAATTACACATTTCAGTTTTACTCAAATTAGGGTGGTGCAAAAATGAGTACACCCCGCAACAAAAACTACTACATCTAGTATTTTGTATGGCCTCCAAGATTTTTAATGACAGCACCAAGTCTTCTAGGCATGGAATGAACAAGTTGATGACATTTTGCAACATCAATCTTTTTCCATTCTTCAACAATGACTTCTTTTAGTGACTGGATGCTGGATGGAGAGTGATGCTCAACTTGTCTCTTCAGAATTTCCCAAAGAAAATAATTTCTTTCCACCACAAAGGTGAAGGCTACAAGAAGATCAGCAAAGCTTTACTTATCAGTCAGAATACTGTAGCAAAAGTGGTACAAAAATTTAAGAAAGATGGAACTGCAACCATCTCACAGAGACGTCCAGGTCATCCACGGAAGTTAACACCTCGACAGGAGCGTCTTCTGATGAGAAGGGTTGAAGAAAATCGGCATGCAAGTTCACTGCAGTTATTTAAAGAAGTAGAAAGCCAAACTGGGGTGACTATTTCCCGTGACACAATACGGTGTACACTGCAGAGGAATGGCATGCATGGATGCCGTCCATGAAAGAAGCCTCTCCTAAAGCCCAGGCACAAAAAAGCCTGCCTAGAGTTTGCCAGGGCCCATGCTGACAAAGATGAAGACTACTGGGACTCTCTAGACCCTTTTCAGTCACGTGACCTTCGTAAACGCAACCACCATTTTGGACATGTAGCGGACTTCGGCTGGAATTGGTTTGAATGCGAGGAAGGCGACAAACGGAGAACATACAAGAAAAAGGAGCGAGATGCAGAAAACACCTTCGCTATCCAGCGACGTAGGGCATTTACAGGGCGAGCAGAGGGATAAATAACAACAGTAACGACACATTAGCAACGCCGTACAGAAATAACGGTTTATGGCACAGACCCTTTCGGTTCTTGCTCATCTAGCTGCTACAATGACTGCTTAGACTGCAACAATAATACCTAACACACATTTAAGTATCCGTCGTAAAGACGTGAAACTCGTCGAGTGACGAGTGTGTTCATTGATAAGCTAACACAATCTAAAAGTAGACATACCATCACACTGCCCTGGCGCTGTGTACAGTTTACCTTCTATGGTTTGTGCACTCACTATTTGCCATTACTTTCTCCAACCGTTGTTACAGATTACAGGGAACGGCCTGGATTTAAGAGACAAATACATGTTCCTCTTGTTTTGAACACTTATTTGTAGGCAGTGCTTAATTTGTAAAGTGGGAGGTCCCGGAGCGCAGAGGATGAGCGGCTCCGGTGCGGAAAAAAGGGGGGTGGGGCGCGGCGCGGCGCTCATCTGCAGATATTTTGTGGATGTCGTTTCATGAGAGAAATCACCAACAAGACAGATATCAAAATCAGACATTAACACTAAATAAACTTGCATTTTTTTATTTAATTAATTGTTTTTGTTTTTTTTGTTACATAGTCAAAAGAGGTGTCGGATCACCGGATCCAGTGTAAATAACTGCCGGAGCCAACGCCCGAGGTTCCGGAGCGCGCTCCAGCTTGCTCCCCCTCAAATTAAGCGCTGTTTGTAGGACACTGCCTCTGATCTGTCCTACAGTCTACCAACAGCAAAGGAACACAACGCTAGCTAATGTCGTTAGCTAATAGCTACTACAGAAGAACAAAGAGGTTACAATGGGTTATTTTAGCCTATTTGGTTACACACTCGCCGCCACAGAATGTTAATAGCAATGTAATGCCTTTTCTGGCTAATTTTATTCGTCTTACCTCCAACAAAGTGGTCACTACACAAGCGCTGGTATGCCGAGGGCTGCCAATCTGTTAATGGCCGCTATCCATCTTCTCCGTCGGGATCTGATAAAATGATAAACCTTGCCTTGTTTGTTGATGGTTACTACATCCAGGCGCACAACAATATAGTGGCATGATGGAAATCTTGCTGAAAGTAAAAACTTTCTTTGCTGCCGTTCCTCAATGTTGGCTGTGGTAAACTACTGGTAGTACATGTCCAAAATGGCGGCCGCGTTTGTCGTGACGTCACGTGAAAAGGGTCCATACTCTGGAGTGATGAGACCGAGATAAATGTTTTTGGAACTGATGGCTTCAAAACTGTATGGCATCGCAAAGGTGAGGAATACAAAGAAAAATGCATGGTGCCTACAGTGAAACATGGTGGTGGCAGTGTCCTTATGTGGGGCTGCATGAGTGCTGCTGGTGTCGGGGAGCTGCATTTCATTGATGGCATCATGAATTCACAGATGTATTGCTCTATACTGAAAGAGAAGATGCTACCATCACTCCGTGCCCTTGGTCGTCGTGCACTTTTCCAACATGACAATGATCCTAAATGCACATCTAAGGCCACTGTTGGATTTCTGAAGAAGAACAGGGTGAAAGTTATTCAGTGGCCAAGTATGTCTCCTGATCTGAACCCAATCGAACACCTATGGGGAATTCTGAAGAGACAAGTTGAGCATCACTCTCCATCCAGCATCCAGTCACTAAAAGAGGTCATTGTTGAAGAATGGAAAAAGATTGATGTTGCAAAATATCGCCAACTTGTTCATTCCATGCCTAGAAGACTTGGTGCTGTCATTAAAAATCATGGAGGCCATACAAAGTACTAGATGTAGTAGTTTTTGTTGTGGGGTGTACTCATTTTTGCACCATCCTAATTTGAGTAAAACTGAAGAACGTGTTATCTAAGTTTATATTATTAACCTTACTTTCATGTTATAAGTTAAGCAGATGTTATATTATTAAACTTTGTCATGTCAACATTTTGGAAATTGTGTTCATTGAGATATTGTTTAAAATGTTACTTTTCAAAGGGCGTGAACTCATTTACGCTGAGTACACACACACACACACACACACACACACACACTACATAGTTATTATTATTCCAATAATGATGACAATAATAATAGATAATTCAGTACTGGACTTTGAGGCTTACTATATATTTAAATAAGAAATGAGTATATGATCCTCTACCTCTCTCCTGGTGTCATTTAGCTGGGTGCTGTATGTGAATGGGAAAGAAAGGATCACGGACTGTCCAGCAGTGAATGATGGACGATGGCACCACATTGGTGTGACGTGGAGGAGTACAGATGGTGACTGGAGGATTTATATTGATGGAAGCTTGTCTGATGGTGGGAAGGGTTTGTCCAGGGGTAGCACTATACCAGGTACAGCAATACCACCCAGATCTTTAATATGTGTCAGTGATCAATACAAAAATGTGTTTCTTCTTCATACATATTGTTTAGTTTTTCATCTTTAACGTGGGGTGGGTTAAAGTTACATTATGACTGATCTTTTTGGGGGCTCTGTAATCTGTATAGGAGGTGGTGCTCTGGTGCTGGGACAGGATCAGGATCAGAGAGGCGAGGGCTTCAACCCAGTGGAATCCTTTGTTGGTTCTCTCAGCCAGCTCAATATCTGGAATTATGTCCACTCACCACAGCAGGTACCTCTGTGCTAAATAAACCATTTGTTCCATTTCATGTTTATCTGGCTTTTATCTGTAATTAATATCCACATTCACTGGATATGAGCAATCACACACTCTGATTGGCTACTCTACTACTAGGCTATTAGTTCATATACCATAAGTAGTGAGTAGAGAGTACCAATAAAAACTCTACGCGAAAACAAAACCCCAAAAAATACAAAAAAGCAACAAAATATGGAATGAAAGTATTTGATGGTAAGTGATCAATACAAAAATGTGTTTCTTCAAATACAAAAATGTGTTTCTTGAAGTTTTTAAGACCGTGTCTTTTTTAATTTTTCAAGAATTATCGCATTTTTCACAAATTGCTCCTGTGATTTTGCCAGTTTGTTTATATTCTTCATCTTTTAGCATTAAAATTTTTTGATTTTTTTTTTTAGACTGGTTCAAAAGCTCAAAGAAGTTTGAAAATTACATCACTGAAATGGCCAAAGAAGAATTAAATAATTGTTTAAAGCTATTCTATACCTTGGCGCAACAGCAAGACTGCACTTTCTACAAAAATACAACACTAAAGTCAATTTGTGCAGCCATCGAAAGGTTTTTAAGAAGTCCACCTAAGCGGAAATGATTTTGTTGGATGTTTTGTATAAAGTTTTTATTTACCAAAAAATTTGCAAAAAATAAAAATGCTCTCTGTTTCTCAAAATTCAGTGAATGTGGATAGAATAAAATAGTTATTCCACTCAATCTCGTCGTACATGGATTATAGCCAACTCAGTGCTATGCGCCTCATCAGCTATTAGCTCATGTACGACTTGATTTCGTGGAATAATTGTTTATATATATATATATATATATATATATATATATATATATATATATATATATATATATATAAAATGTGTGTGTGTGTGTGTGTGTGTGTGTGTGTGTGTGTGTGTGTGTGTGATAACGATGCCTCCAGTACACATGGCTTCACCCTCAGCGGAGGTTTAAATAAAGGCTTCATAAAAATACCTAGTGGCACCGCTGACTGTGTCGAGTAATTCACAAGACTTTTTGTTCTCCACTCTTTGTTCCTAAATGAGATCCCAAAATAGGAATGTATGATCTCATGTGATTAATGAATGAGATCAGTGCTCTACTTCTCTTCTGAAGTGCCTCTAAATCAGTTGTGGCTGTGCACCATCCTCTTCCCTCAGTTTCTCTCGTTCCTTCAGAGCTCCTAATGACAAAAATCCTCATGGTGGATGTTAGAGTTGGACATTTTAGGACATTCTCAAAAGAAAATATTCTCACAGTTGTTCAAATGAAACCATTCTGAAGCTGTAATTAGCTATGAGGACACAGAGATCTGGACGTTGGTAGTTTCAGAAGGTTTTGTTTTTGGTTTTTTCAGCTTGCAAGTCGGAATAACATTAGCTGATGTACCCTGGATTAGCTTCAGGACCATGGCACTTAATGTATGCATGTTTAACAGTTACTGTTAAAAAAGAAGACAAGCACACACAAAGAGAACTGGAAACCCAGTATTTAACTCAATGAAATAAACATGTCTAACTGGAATCAGAGCAGTTTATGAAAAAATGGAAATATTGCATCATAGAGATTCATACAGCAATCTAGGATTTGTGTTTTGGAGTGTTCAGTTGGCTGAATGTGGTCCAAGCTTAAAGCTCACATGTCTGGCTTCCTCTTACACTTTCTCAGATCAGGTCTCTGGCTAGCTCTTGTCCAAGTGACCTACAGAGGGGGAATGTGTTTGCCTGGCCTGACTTCCTACACGGTGTCACGGGAAGAGTCAAAACCAGCCCGAAGAGCATATTCTGCTCTGGTGAGCAAATCTGTGTAAAACACTGTTTTTCATGATTTTACTGTGAAGTTGCATTAATTCAGGAGTTATTTGTCTTTTTACAGGCAAACAAAACTTGATAATTGTGATAAATCCTTGGGGGAATGTATAGTGCCCTCCACAATTATTGCCCTCTGTAAAGATTAGTAAAAAGGGTCAGGAAAAAAATCCACGTTTTGGTGAGGTCACTTCATCTCACACTGAAAAAAAATGAGAAAATTCCAACCTTTAATTGAAATACTATTATTCAGAGAAAAATAAATCCCTCATCAATAAATAATTATTTTCAACAAAAAATTTAATACTTTGTACAACCTCCCTTTGCCAGTAAAACAGCACTGAGTCTCCTCTATAACACTTTATAAGGTTAGAGATACAGAGCAGGACATCTGAGGCCAAGTTTACATTAGACCGTATCTGTCTCGTTTTCTTCGCGGATGCACTGTCCGTTTACATTAAACCGCCTGGAAATGCCGGGAAACGGGAATCCGCCAGGGTCCACGTATTCAGTCCAGATCGTGTCAGCTCCGGTGCTGTGTAAACATTGAGAATACGCGGATACGCTGTGCTGAGCTCTAGCTGGCGTCGTCATTGGACAACGTCACTGTGACATCCACCCTCCTGATTCGTTGGCGTTGGTCATGTGACACGACTGCTGAAAAACGGCGCGGACTTCCGCCTTGTATCACCTTTCATTAAAGAGTATAAAAGTATGAAAATACTGATGCAAATACTGATGCAAATACTGCCCATTGTGTAGTTATGATTGTCTTTAGGCTTGCCATCCTTCCACTTGCAAGTGGTAAGTGATATGCGCTGGGATCACACACACAGCGGCTCAGTCCCGAATCACAGCTTGTGCACTTCACTCGCGTGCTCTGTGAGCTGCGCAGGGCCGGAGTGCGCATCCTCCAGAGGGCACTCGCTGTTCAGGGCGGAGTGATTTGGAGCGCAGGATGCCTGCGGAGCCGAGCGTATCCGTGTACTGGTGTTGCTGTGTGCACGCAAATCGTGTATTGGTGTTGCTGTGTGCACACTAATCGTTTTAAAAACGTTAATCTGATGATCCGCTGACACGGTCTAATGTAAACATGGGCTGAGACCATTCCTCTTTACACAATCTCTCCAGATCATCCAGGGTTCTCGGCCCTCTCTTGTGCTTCCCCTCTTCAGCTCACCCCACAGGTTTTCAATGGGGTTCAGGTCAGGGGACTGAGATGGTCAGGGCGGAAGCTTGATTCTGTGCTCAGTGAACCATTTTTGTGTTGATTTGGACATGTGCTTCAGATCATTGTCCTGCTGGAAGATCCAATGACGACCCAGTTTTAGTTTCCTGGCATAGGCAGCCAGATTTTGGTTTAAAATGTCCTGATATTTATGTCCATGATTACATTACAGGCCTTTAGCAGACGCTGTTATCCAGAGCGACATACAACAAGCACACACACATACCCAGGGCCTGGGGAACAGTTGGGGGTTAGGTGCCTTGCTCAAGGGCACTTCAGCCATGGATGTTCCTGCCCATCCAGGGAATCGAACCAACAACCCTTTGGGCCCAAGGCTGCTTCTCTAACCTTTAGACCATGGCTGCATGATGTCATGTACCCTAGCAAGGTTTCCACAGCCTTTAGAGGAAAAACAGCCCCAAAACATCACAGAACCTCCACCATATTTTACAGTTGGGATCAGGTTCTTTTCGTTATAGCCATCCTTCTTTTTACACCAAACCCACCTTGAGTGCTTATTGCCAAAAAGCTCCATTTTTGTTACATCAGACCATAGAACATGGTTCCAGTCAAAGTTGTAGTAACGTTTCTCAAACTTCAGGTGCTTGTTTGTGCTGAACTGACAGAAAAGGTTTTTGGTTTTTTTCTAGCAGAACTTCCAAATAATCTTTTGTCTTGGAGGTGGAGTCTGATGGTGGGTTTGGAGACTCAGAAACCCCAAGATTTTACTTTTTCTCATAATTCACCAACAGTGATCTTTGGGGACTCTTTTTTTTTTTTTGAACTTCTCTTACCCTCCACCTCACTGTACGTGGAGGCAAAATAATCTTGGGTCCTCTTCCAGGCAAGTTTATAAGTTTATAACAGTTCCAGTTGGTGTCCACTTTATTATTATTATTATTATTATTATTATTATTATTGCCCTAACAGTAAAAATGGGCATTTTCAGGTGAGTAGCTTATATATATATATATATATATATATATATATATATATATATATATATATATATATATATATATATATATAAAACATTCCCTGACTTACGAAGGTCAACACACTTCTCCCTCATTTGGTTTGTGTGTTCTCTTATCTTTCCCATGTTGATAGATGACTAAGGGAATTTGGCCTCTGTGTCGCCTCATATTTGTTCTCCAGTTAATCAGGAAGTCATGGATTACAGCTTGAAAGTTCCTACGCACTCCAATCAACTAAAAAATGTACAAGTTAAATAGGAAATATGCTTCAGTTATATTGTGTTCACTGTAATTTCCAGGGGTGTCAATAATAGTGGCGCATGTGTTTGTGTTGTAAATAACTATTTCTTGATGAGGGCTTTGTTTTTCTATGAATAAAATTTTCAATTAAAGGTTGGATTTTTCTCTTTTTTTTCAGTGTGAGATGAAGCGACTTCACCAAAACATGGATTTAAAAAAAAAATTAAATTAACCTTTACAAAGGGTGCCAATAATCATGGACGGTGCTGTATTTGAACGTACAGGATGATAAAGTGCAAAAATTGATCAGCAGTTTTGTTGCATTTATAATAGGTGGAGCTGAAAATTTGAGTTTGTAGTAGATAATTGTTGTGCTTTAAAATGCAAGAGCCTATCAGGTACCATTATTCAAATGAAGGTCAGAAAAAAAAACTGCTTGTCTTCTGACACCAGTTTACACCAGGATGTTTGTAGGGGGTTGGGGGACTTTTCCGATTTGCATATACATTGAACCTAAATTTATTTATTCAGATAAATTACATATCTAATGCCATTTTTCTGAAACTCTCACATCAAGCAATGTAGTATATAACAATTTTAATGGTCTTTTAAACAAGTTTTTAAAAATCTTGTTTTTCTGTGTTAGATTGCCCCCTGCTGCAAGGTACCATACCCAGCTTACGCTCTTCCAGTACAGCAGTGAAGCCAGGCTCTCAGGTGAAATTCTCCTGCAATCCTGGATATTACCTGGTGGGGGAGCCAGTGCAGAAGTGTCTGAACAGAGGGGCATGGAGCCATGCACAGCCTCGCTGTGAACGTGAGTGTGTAAGCATAAAATTCAGTTATTGACAAAAGGCAAAACAGACACACTGGATTTTACAGTAGTACAAGGTATGATTCACCAAAAAGAAAAAAGTGTTGTGATTTATTATTATATTCTGTAGATATTTAGCTCATCTGGCCATAGGGCCGATGAGCTGTTGCCATGGCGTGGCATCCATCATCCGTCCGTCGTCCACAATTCAGTTAAATCATATCTCCTCCTTCAGTTCTCTACAGATTTCCATTCTGGTTGTTTTGTTTGAAAGAACTCATCACTCCACACAAAACTTGGTTGTTGTTTTGTCAAATTATTTGCTAACGAGTTTGTACACATTAACAAATTTCCCAGGCCTCTCACTAGAATTGTATCTCCTCTCTCATTTCTCATCCAATTTCAGTTCTGATCAATGTTTTGGGTAGATCTTGCCTCGAGGAACAAAACTTGGTCGTTTGTTTGTTGATTTTCCTGTTGTAAACAATTTGTTTACAACTTTGTTTATTTTCAGTTAAATCGTATCTCCTCCCTCAGTTCTCAATGGATTTCAGTTCTGACTGTTTTGTTTGAAAGAACTAGTCATTTTGCACCACACTTGGTCATTGTATTGTCAAATTTTGCTAACAAACTGATAACTAGGTCAACTTAACAAGTTTTTGGACTTCTCACTAGAATTGTATCTCCTCTCGCAGTTCTCACCCAAATTCAGTTCTGATTGATGTTTTGGGTAGATCTTCCCTCGGGGAACAAAACTTGGTCCTTTGTTGATTTTCCTGTCGTGAACAATTTGCCGTGGTGGTTGGTCGTCTCTCACATTGTCACATTTCAGTTCTGTTTGATGTTTTAGCAGTCATGTCTGTGAAGGTTCTCAGTCATCCAGGTCATAGTAAACCATGGTTGCTAAAGAAGGCAACTTGACTTGCTTGAAATTCTTGAAGACGTTTTACCTCTCATCTGAAAGGCTTCTTCAGCTCTGTCTGACTAGTGGGGAGTTCCAGGTATTTATCCTCTAGTGGATCAAAAGCAACCCTAAGGAGAGTCGTTGAGATCACCTGGATCGTTGAGTCATCCTGTAGATGTAGGTCCCTGGGGGCCAGGTGTGAATGGTGTTAGCAGCCTAGAGAGTAATGTACACATTTCAACCAGAGAAGACCGGTGGTTTGAAAGAAGAGTAAGGCTAGTATCTCATTGGGCTGCGACAGCCCGCGACTAGTTGGAGACACAACAATTGCGATAAAATATGCAAATTAGCGACAATTTTCACTTGGAATCATACTGAATTGATATTCGCGTATTTTACCGCAATTGTTGTGTCTCCAACTAGTCGCAGGTTGTCACAGCCCGGCTTTCCCTCGGCAGGCAGGGAAGTAGAGGAAGCCTCACGGAAACTGACTTGAGAAGGGTTCGCGACGGCTTTGCGACACCACCGACGCATTTGTGGCTATTTTGAGAGAAATTTTGTACCACAAAATTTTTTTGAACATATTCAAAATTTCAGCAAAGAAGGCACGACACTTTGTGACTCATGCGAGGAAATTGAGAAGCCCCGCGAATGTTTCAAGACACTTTTGAAACTCTCTTGCGAATGACATTCGCAAGCTGTCGCAGGCCAGTGGGATACTAGCTTTAAAGAAGCCATCTTTGTCAACCTGGAATGACCATCACTGAACAGAGGAGGTGGTCTGAGACACCACTTATCAGCCACATACAATGCAGTCCTTGGCACACTTCCCAGAAAACTGAATACACATCCACACCAAGACTCAGCTGACTTCAATGACTCACATGATGGCAGAGAGTGCCAACAATCCACAGATCATCCTAATGACCCTCTAGGCTGCTAACACCATTCACACCCAGCATCCAGGGACCCTAACAACGTACAGGATGACTCAACGACCCAGGTGACCTCAATGACTCTCCTTAGGTTTGCTTTTGATCCACTAGAGGATAAATACCTGGAACTCCCCACTAGTCAGACAGAACTGAAGAAGCCTTTCAGATTAAAGGTGAAACGTATTCAAGAATTCAAGCAAGTCCAGTTACCTTCTTTAGCAACCACAGTTTTGGTAGTCATGGTTATTTTGATGGCAGGCCAGATGAGCTCCTATGTCCTTGACGTTCTGGTCTATTAATACAATGACAGAAGAATTATTAGCCAAATACACAATCATTGAGTGACTGGATACATGTTTGCACCATAATAATTTATTTGGATAAAATTCATTTCTTGCTTCTTTCTCTTAATTCATACCCCACACATATGACATGTTCCTGTGAAGGTGTGAACTGTGGCACACCTCCTGCCCTGGTGCATGGTCAGTATCGTGGGGAAGATTTCTATGCTGGGAGTTCAGTGGTGTACCAGTGCAAGCCTGGCTTCTACCTGCTTGGTGAGAGCAAAATGCAGTGTGGAAACAACGGCAAATGGTCTGGAAACCTGCCTGCATGTCTGGGTAAGAGAAACCAGGCCAAACTGGAAATGTGTTTTAATACTTTCAGTTCCTTTCACACTTACATACTGAATATAATGCATTTACAGTATACAACACATATGTATGTGTATGCATGTCTCCATGTGTATGCCTGAATATATTGTAGATATGGATGAGTGTGCCTTGGGCTCTGACTGTGATGAGAATGCCAGCTGCCAGAACACAGATGGCTCATACATCTGTACCTGCATTTATCCCTTCACTGGAGATGGGAGGAGCTGCACAGGTAAGCTACAGGACTTAATATAACAAAATGCAAATAAATGTTCTGCTTTGTGAAAGGAATAGTTAAATATATACTGCCTTTCAGATTTTTCAAGTGTAGGTCATAAAAAGAATTTTCCCTGAAACCCAATTATTTTTGTTTAGTGGACTGAAAGCTACTGAATTCGAATCACAGACTTCCAGTTTTATTAGCGTTTTTTTTTCTTGTTGCTCTTTTGGTTTTTTTTTTTTTTTAAATAGAACAATTAATGAATTTAGGGCCATGTGGCCCTAAATTCTCTGCTATTTTTTCCTGCTTCACCATGATGCAATTCAAGATACTACATCATGCATCACGTGGTGGGCTTTCCCCGTTTGTGCAAGGCATTGTGGGATACAAATTTGAAACAGGAGAGGAAAATGGAGGACGTGAGTGTGTGAATGAAATGTGAAAGACCGACTACAGTAATGGAAAGGGGGAAGAAAAGATGTTATATTGCGAAGGAAAGCAAACGCAGGACCAAACTAATAAATATCGGCGGTCAGCGAGAACCTCGTTGTGATCAGCTGTTCGTTTAGCAACAGAATGATGTAACTGTCAGTGCACGGTCAAAGGTAAACCTGTAGATGGCAGTAATGCAACACTGGCTGTCAGCTGCTGTAAAACCCAAAAGAAGAAGGAAAAGAAGAAGAAGGTAAACCTGCGCATACGCACACGGACATCCTCTGTCTGCTTGACTGTGCGAAGCGAGCTATTTCATGCACATTATTTGCTCAGGAATCCCCTCAAATTAAATAACTTCCCAGCCACAGAATGGCCTGATATTTTGTGGGATGTTACAGAAATAAACATATCACAATGACCACATTTCAGAGGGAACTAAATTTCACTGATTTTACGCAGTCAAAAGGCCGTCTAGCTTTAATCCAAAAGCCAACTTTACTGATTTTCCCTTAACATAAATGTAGTTGATCAGCCAAAACATGGTTTACTTTTTTAGTTTTGACAGCAAATATGGGGGAAAAAGTGATTCTCTTTATTTAAACTGGCTAATGAGATTGTCATATCAGAAAGTTGACACTTGAGAATAGTTTGCAAAAATACAGAACTGGATCTGCTATGAGACAGATAGTCTCATACCTAACTCTAAGGTAACATAATGTGCTTGGTGTGCTTGAGACTGAGAATGGCCAAATCACAATTTTATGGGATTTACTGGGAGAAATACAAAACAATTTCAAGCTCCAAACAAAAGTTATGCAGTCCCTTTATTGCCAGATCTCTTTCTGCCCTCAGTTCCTGGAATGTCACCATCAGCCTCCTCTCGTGCACTGTTTGTAGTACTAAGTTCACACTTACAGTGGTGCTTGAAAGTTTGTGAACCCTTTAGAATTTTCTATATTTCTGCATAAATATGACCTAAAACATTATCAGATTTTCACACAAGTCCTAAAAGTAGATCAAGAGAACCCAGTTAAACAAATGAGACAAAAATATTATACTTGGCCATTTATTTTTTTGAGGGAAATGATCCAATATTACATATCTGTGAGTGGCAAAAGTATGTGAACCTCTAGGATTAGCAGTTAATTTGAAGGTGAAATTAGAATCAAGTGTTTTCAGTCAATCAGGTGTGAGTGGGCACCCTGTTTTATTTAAATTAAAGGGATTTATCAAAGTCTGATCTTGTGGAAGTGCATCATGGCACGAACAAAGGAGATTTCTGAGGACCTCAGAAAAAGCGTTGTTGATGCTCATCAGGCTGGAAAAGGTTACAAAACCATCTCTAAAGAGTTTGGACTCCATCAATCCACAGTCAGACAGATTGTGTACAAATGGAGGAAATTCACGACCATTGTTACCCTCCCCAGGAGTGGTCGACCAACAAAGATCACCCCAAGAGCAAGGTGTGTAATGGTCAGTGAGGTCACAAAGGACTCCAGGGTAACTTCTAAGCAATTGAAGGCCTCTCTCACATTAACATTAGCCAATGTTCATGAGTCCACCATCAGGAGAACACTGAACAACAGTGGTGTGCATGGCAGGGTTGCAAGGAGAAAGCCACTGCTCTCCAAAAAGAACATTGCTGCTCGTCTACAGTTTGCTAAAGATTACATGGACAAGCCAGAAGGCTATTGGAAAAATGTTTTGTGGACAGATGAGACCAAAAGACAACTTTTTGGTTTAAATGAGAAGCATTATGTTTGGAGAAAGGAAAACACTGGATTCCAACATAAGAACCTTATTCCATCTGTGAAACATGGTGGTGGTAGTATCATGGTTTGGGCCTGTTTTGATGCATCTGGGCCAGGATGGCTTGCCATCATTGATGGAACAATGAATTCTAAATTATACAAGCAAATTCTAAAGGAAAATGTCAGGATATCTGTCCATGAACTGAATCTCAAGAGAAGGTGGATCATGCAGCAGGACAACGACCCTAAGCACACAAGTCGTTCTACCAAAGAATGGTTAAAGAAGAATAAAGTTAATGTTTTGGAATGGCCAAGTCAAAGTCCTGACTCAATCGAAATGTTGTGGAAGGACCTGAAGTGAGCAGTTCATTTGAGGAAACCCACCAACATCCCAGAGTTGAAGCTGTTCTGTACGGAGGAATGGGCTAAAATTCCTCCAAGCCAGTGTGCAGGACTGATCAACAGTTACCGGAAATGTTTAGTTGCAGTTATTGCTGCACAAGGGGGTCATACCAGATACTGAAAGCAAAGGTTCACATACTTTTGCCACTCACAGATATGTAATATTGGATCATTTTCCTCAATAAATGAATGACCAAGTATAATATTTTTGTCTCATTTGTTTAACTGGGTTCTCTTTTATCTACTTTTAGGACTTGTGTGAAAATCTGATGATGTTTTAAGTCATATTTATGCAGTAATATAGAAAATTCTAAATGGTTCACAAACTTTCAGGCACCACTGTAGTTCCCAAATAAGCACGTGTGCAATTAAATTCAATATCCACTGCTCGGCCAAAAATAAGTCATCATTTGGATTAAAATAGCAAATACTTAAAATCTTTTGATCAGAAAATTACTGCAGTGATTAATATGTTTCAGCTAGCAACGATTCTTTTAACCCTAACTGATGCAGTGAGTAGCTTCTCATTTCTTAAACAAACATGTCGGAAGACGTATTGCATAGTTGTGGAAAAGATGTTACTGTGTTTCAGAAGGGTCAATTTACTGACCTGTGTCAAGGCAAGAAAACAACTAAGGAGACTGCTGAAATTATTGGAATTGGGTTAAGAACTGTCTAACACATTATTAAAACCCTGAAGGATAGTAGTGAATCATCAGCTTCTCAGAAAAAAAGGGGTCAGAAAAAAAACTCTTGACTGACCATAATCAGAGATCAATTAAAAGCTTGATGGAGTCAAACTATTAAAAAATGACAGTAGAACTGTTTAATAGTGAAAGTAAGAGCATTTCCACACTCACAATGTGACAAGTACTCACAGGATTGGGACTAAACAGCTGTGTGGCCATAAGAAAACCACTTGTTGATGAGGCTAATCTAAAGAAAAGGCTTTTAGGCTACATCTACACGACAACGGCAATGAGATTTTTTTTTTTAAATATCGCGTCCACATGGGCAACGGATCAGTAAAATATCAGGTACATATGGCAACGCAACGCTTGCTGAAAACGATGCAATACACATGCCACACCACTATGTGCGCTGTAAGACGGTCCCATCGGATAAACCCCTTCTTCTGTAGCATCAGCCACATAAAGTTTTGATTATTAATCAGTAGCGTAAAACGAAAGACGCGGAAAGAGGAATGAACGGGGGTAGATGGAAGCCGGTACGCCAACATTCTGATATCCTCCAGAATTCTTTAATGGTCCGGAATAAATTGAATGCTACACGTTGATGGATTACTTTGTTCTTCTACGCCCTTTTTGAGGAATGTATTGTCGGACTTAAACCAACATCTGAAGAGGTGAGATCGCTCCTTTTTTTTTCCCTATGTTTGCTGGCGGGACTGTTTTTGTTTTTGGAAAGCGCACGGGCGGTGCGCAGTTTGGTACTGCTTCCGCAGTGTTTCGACTAAAGACTCTGCCCTAAGGGCTATTCTCTCTCTCTCTCTCTCTCTCTCTCTCACTTTGCACCATTACACAATAAATATTCACAGTGAAAATATTTTGTAAGCGCGTTTCATGAACCAAGTTATAGGATTTGTTGACAACTCGCATCGAGTTCGTTACACTTCTACCCGGCGTGAAGCACTGACAGTCATGTGGTTGTGACATCATCGTAAACAAATCCGTTCTACTCATCCAGATGACTTCGCAACGGCGCCGTTGCCAGATTTTTTCACTCTGGAACCCGTTCTCAAAAGATTTTGTTTTGGGGCACCCAAAACGCCGGTGCCGTGTGGACGCCAGGCCGAAACGATAAACAATTTTATCAGATTCACCTGAATCCGTTGCCGTGTGGACAGAGCCTAGTTTGCTAGGTAGCATGAAGATTGGACTCTGGAACAATGGGAAAAGGTCATGTGGTTGTCGAAACAATGAATGCATGCCATAATCAAAGCTAAATGTGGCCCAATGAAATATGAGAGTGTGTGACTTTTTTTTGGCCAGGCAGTGCAGGTAACTTCAGTTTTTCACCATCTCTGAATGTGTTCACTGCAACATAGCCAAATTATAAGTAATTATTCTCACCTACGTACATTAAAGCAATGTGCAATCAGAGTTTTATTTTGTGCCAGTCTTATGTTAATTATGTGAGGTGTATTTGTGTTCATTTTCATGCATGTTCTTTAGTAGATCACCCGTTTAATCAACCTTCCACAACACTCACAAAATCAATACAATGTTGGCAATTAGTGCTTTTGCACTTAATTATTTCCTTATGGTGTGGAAGTTCAAATGCGGCAGGGTAGAGTGTTCCAAAAATGAACCAAGTTCACTGAAATCTTCTGCACTAGTCAGACAGTATTATGAACAGTATGATTTCATATTTTGTCCGATCAACTTAATTTCATTTGTTAATATACATCCATTCCTATATTTCAGGCCTGCAACATATTCCAAAAAAGTTGGGACGAGGCAATTTAGGGCTGGTAATGAAGTAAAACAATTAAATAATGATGTGATTTGACACAGGTGATGTCAACAGGTGAATGTAATCATGATTTGGTATAAAATCAGTATCCAGGAAAGACCTAGTCTTTGAGGAGCAAAGATGAGCTGAGGATCTCCAGTTTGTCAACAAATGCATGAGAAAATTATTGAAATGTTTAAAAACAGGCGGTACGGTGGTGTAGTGGTTAGCACTGTCGCCTCACAGCAAGAAGGTCCCGGCTTTGAGCCCAGTGGCCGACAAGGGCCTTTCTGTGCGGAGTTTGCATGTTCTCCCCATGTCCATGTGGATTTCCTCCGGGTGCTCTGGTTTCCCCCACAGTCCAAAGACTAATTGGTTAGGCTAATTGGTGGCTCTAAATTGACCGTAGGTGTGAATGGTTGTTTGTCTCTATGTGTCAGCCCTGTGATGACCTGGCAACTTGTCAAGGTTGCACCCCATCTCTCACCCATTGTCAGCTGGGATAGGCTCCAGCTTGCCTGCGAGCCTATACAGGATAAGCGGCTACAGATAATGGATGGATGTTTAAAAACAATGTTCCTCAAAGAAAGATAGGAAGGGATTTGGATATTTCACCCTCTACAGTGCATAATATCATTAAATGATTCAAGGAAACTGGAGGAATTTCAATGAGTAAAGGGCAAGGGCTCAAGCCTAAGCTGAACACCCATGATCTCCGATCCTTCAGATGGCACTGCATGAAGAGACATCATTCATCTATAGCTGATATAACCACATGGGCTCAGGATTACTTTGGCAAACCTTTGTCAAGCTCGACAACACAGAGCTTCATCTACAAATGCCAGTTAAAACTTCACTGTGCAAAAAGGAAGCCTTACGTTAACTGTGTCCAGAAGTGCCATCGACTTCTCTGGCCTCAGCAGCATTTGGGATGGACCATCACACAATGGAAAAATTATGACCATGCAATGCATCCTGCTGACTTGACAGCATTCATTTACTAAAATATCAGATGAGGGTTGGGCTGCATGCAAACCAGTGCATAAGTAGATGGCATTGTATTGTTGCAGGTCAGAAGGTACTTAAGTGATCAGACAAATCAGAATTCCAGGTCTTTTTTGTAAGAAATGAGTGCTGTGTGCTTCGGACCAAAGACAAAAAGGACTATGCAGACTGTAACCAGCAACAAGTCCAAAAGCCAGGGTCTGTCATGGTATGGGGTTGTGTCATTGCCCTTAGCAAAGGTACCAAGGTTGCCTTCAAGACAACATCTTTTCCAAGGAGATTTCAACAAGACAATGCAAAAACACATTCTGCACACATTACAAAGGCATGGCTGTGGAAGAAGAGGGTGCCTGTCCCCTCTGTCCCCAATAGGGAATGTGTGGTGAATTTTGAAACAAAAAATATGACAATGACGATCCCATACTGTTGAACACCTTAAGACCTGTTTGCAGGAAGAAAAGGACAAAATAACACCTGAAACGATCACTTGGTGTCTTCAGTCCCTAAACATCTTTTAAGTGTTGTGAGCAGGAATGGCAACATTACAAAGTGGTAAATACTTTATCATCCCAACTTTTTTTTCGAAATGTGTTGCAAGAATCAAAATTGACATGTATATTTTGGAAAAAAAAATCATGAGGTAAAACATCAAATAATGTGCTGTTGTATTGTTTTGAGTGCAATACAGGTCAAAGATTATGTACAATAATTGTTTTCAGTTTTAATATCAATTTCAACATACCGTCCCAATTTTTTCTGATTTGAGTTGTAAGGAAACAGCTTGAAATTAATGAATAAATGATGGAACAAAAAAGTGTGTGATAATCTATTCAAGCTCACATTTTCTCTCCAATTGTCTCTTTCTACATGAAGACAGAAAACAACCAGATTACTATTTTTAAAATGCACCCAATTTGCCCTCATGTTTTAGGGAACTATTGTCCAGCATTATTTGTTATTCAGATCAGTCTGTAATTGAAGACAATAATATAGCAGGTGAATAATCAGAGCTCAACAAAAGGTTTTTGATCTAAAGAGAGAGTCGCATGATCTGATGAAGTTTTGTGTGTTACAAGTTGCTGGAAAAGTTTGGATAGGCTCCTTTGCAACATTGGTACACTGAGAGACTGGCCCATACTGGAAACATGCAAATAATCCATATGCTTCTCATGAAGCATCTGCTGCTTCTGTCTCTGCCCTCTAATGTGTTTCTACCCTATACACCACACCACTATCACCTCACAGCAAGAAAGTTCTGGGTTAGAGCCCAGTGGCCGACAGGGGCCTTTATGTGTGGAGTTTGCATGTTCTCCCCGTGTCTGTGTGGGTTTCCTTTGGGTGCTCCGGTTTCCCCCACAGTCCAAAGACATGCAGTTAGGTTAACATGGGGCAGAGTTGGCTGAAGTGCCCTAACCCCCAACCTAATCCCTGGGCGCTGTAGCATAGCTGCCCACTGCTCTGGGTATGTATATATGGTCATTGCTGACTTGTGTGTGCATGTGTGTTTTCACTGCTTCAGATGGGTGATAAATAAAGGCTTCTTCTGCTTGTTCTTCTAATATCAACAACATTAAATAGTCAGTTTGAGCAATATAAGAAGGAATTTTTTTTTAACTGTTAGGGTTATGATTAGGATTTTCAACTGTTTTTATATGAATATATTTTTATTTTTTTAGCCCTGTCATGTAGTCCACCTACAGTCCCAAAGCATGGAATCTTGGAGGGAACAAACTTCACATACAGAAGCAAGGTGACTTTCAGGTATCACTTTTAGTGCTAGAAGAAGAGTTGATTATTATAAGCATCTTCGTTAGAAAACAATTTCTCTCAGTTCTCTCAGGAAACTGTTTTCTTCATTTTCATCTCATCACATATTGTCTTTTAGACAGAATAAAATAAATACATTTTTTTAAATTCTGTTATGTTTTCCTAAAACAGCTGTGAGAAAGGTTATATCCTCCAAGGGCCAACAGAGATACAGTGTCAATCTGACCTGAAGTGGAATAGAGATCCACCTAGCTGTCAACCTGTGACCTGCAGCGAGCCCTCTGCTGTGGAGTATGCAGACTTCAGTCTCAACGGAAAAGTCTACTTGTCAACTTTGACCTACACCTGCATTAAAGGATACAGGTAAAATGAGGGAATTGAGCCTTACAATAGCCTTATTGATGAATGAATATCAAGTATATCTTTTATGGTAATAATATTTTAATAAGTACCTGCTGTAAAGGTTACAGGGCCAAGCGGAGCTGCAATGTGAAGCTTCTGGAAAATGGACCTCCCCTGCTCCTGTCTGCACCAGAGTGAACTGTGGGGAACCACCTCCCTTAAAGGATGCAGTTGTCAAAGGTGACAACTTCACTCTGGGCAGTAAGGTGCACTACATATGCAAAGAAGGGTAACTATACCACAATTTATTTATGGTATACAGTGTCTTGCAAAAGTATTCATCCCCCTTCATGTTTGTCCTGTTTTGTCACATTACAAGCTGGAATTAAAATGGATTTTGGGGTATTAGCACCATTTGATTTACACAACATGCCTACCACTAAAAAGGTGAAAATTGTTGTTTTATTGTGACACAAACAATAATTAAGATGAAAAAACAGAAATCTGGAGTGTGCATAGGTATTCACCCCCTTTCATATGAAACCCCTAAATAAGAGCTGGTCCAACCAATTAACTTCATAAGTCACATAATTAGTTGATTAAGATCCACCTGTGTGCAATCAAAGTGTCACATGATCTGTCACATGATGTCTGTATAAATCAACCTGTTCTGGAAGGACCCTGACTCTGCAACACTACTAAGCAAGTAACATGAAAACCAGGGAGCCTCCAAACAGGTCAGAGACAAAGTTGTGGAGAAGTGTAGATCAAGGTCGGGTTATAAAAAAATATCCCAAACTTTGAATATCCCATGGAGCACCATTAAATCCATTATAGCAAAATGGAAAGAATATGGCACCACTACAAACCTGACAAGAGAAGGCCGCCCACCAAAATTCACAGACCAGGCAAGGAGGACATTAATCAGAGATGCAACAAAGATACCAAAGATAACACTGAAGGAGCTGCAAAGACCCACAGCAGAGATGGGAGTATCTGTCCATAGAACCACTTTAAGCCATACAATCCAATGAGACTAAAATTGATGTTTTTGGCCATCACTGGAAATCCCATATGTGGCGCAAACCCAACACCCTGAGAATACCATTCCTATAGTGAAGCATGGTGGTGGCAGTATCATGCTGTGGGGATGTTTTTCATCTGTAGGGACAGGAAAGCTGGTCAGGACTGAAGGAAAGAAGGTTCACATTTCAGCAGGACAATGACCCTAAACATACTGCTAAGCTACACTGGAGTAGTTTAAAAGGAAACATTTAAATGTCTTGGAATAGCCTAATCGAAGCCCAGACCTCAATCAAATTGAGAATCTATGGCATAACATGAAGATTGCTGTACACCAGTGCAATCCATCTAACTTGAAGGAGTTGGAGCAGTTTTGCTTTCAGGAATGGGCAAATATTCTAGTGGCTAGATGTGCTAAGCTAATAGAGACATACCCCAAGAGACTTGCAGCTGTAATTGCAGCAAAAGGTGGCTCTAAAAAATATTGACTTTTGGGGATGTGTGAATATCTATGCACACTCCAGATTTCTGTTTTTTTCATCTTAATTGTTGTTGCTGGTGTCACAATAAAACAACACTTTTCACCTTTAAAGTGGTAGGCATGTTGTGTAAATCAAATGGTGCTAACCCCCCAAAAAATCAATTTTAATTCCAGCTTGTAATGTGACAAAACAGGAGAAACACAAAGGGGGATGAATACTTTTGCAAGACACTGTAAATGTGTTTTAAAGCATGCAAATGTGGTATTTATGGTTATATGATTATATTTCTCTTATCTTACCAACTCTGTACTAAATAGAACTGTTTTTAATCATATCCAGATACACATTACTTGGTACTGAAATTCAGGAGTGCCTACCAAGTGGTGAATGGAGCCATGAATTTTCCCAGTGTGTGCCTCGCTCATGTGGACCACCACCACCTGTTGACCATGCACACCCTGACACTGGACACAAACTGTTTGGCGACACTGCTATTTACTTTTGCGATGATGGCTACACTGCTGGGAACAACACCAAGTTGTTCTGCAATGCAGAGGGCATTTGGTCACCACCTGAGGGACAAAGTATGCCATACTGCATTGCTACCTTCTGCCACCGCCCACCTGATCTACCTCATGCTATTCTAGACTCCATTTATAAGCCCAAATATACTAGTAACACAGAGGTCAGTTACAAATGTGAGGAAGGCTTTATGCTCAATACCACAGCAACTCTGAAATGCTTAATGGGAGGAGAATGGTCACCTTCACCTATGGATATTGGCTGCGTGCCCATCAGATGCTCCAAGCCAGAGAATATTGAGAGGGGTTATATCAGTGGGACCAACTACAATTTTGGAGCTGTGATTGCATATAGCTGTGAGAAAGGATACTACATCCGAGGGGAGAAAAGAAGGACTTGTATGGCTAATGGAGAGTGGGGTGGAGTTTTACCAACTTGCCAACCTATTAGTTGCTCTAGTCCTCCTAATCTGAACAACGGCTACATCCAGGTGATCAATAACATGCATCCTTGTTGTCCAGTTATTCACTTTGAAATACACTTTAATAGTAGAGCATACAGTTAGGTCCATAAATATTTGGACAGAGACAACATTTTTCTAATTTTGGTTCTGTACATTACCACAATGAATTTTGAACAAAACAATTCAGATGCAGTTGAAGTTCAGACTTTCAGCTTTAATTCAGTGGGTTGAACAAAATGATTGCATAAAAATGTGAGAAACTAAAGCATTTTTTAAACACAATCCCTTAATTTCAGGGGCTCAAAAGTAAGTGGACAAATTAAATAACTGTAAATAAAATGTTCATTTCTCATACTTGGTTGAAAACCCTTTGTTGGCAATGACTGCCTGAAGTCTTGAACTCATGGACATCACCAGATGCCGTGTTTCCTCCTTTTTAATGCTCTGCCAGGCCTTTACTGCAGTGGTTTTCAGTTGCTGTTTGTTTGTGGGCCTTTCTGTCTGAAGTCTAGTCTTTAACAAGTGAAATGCATGCTCAATTGGGTTGAGATCAGGTGACTGACTTGGCCATTCAAGAATATTCCACTTCTTTGCTTTAATAAACTCCTGGGTTGCTTTGGCTTTATGTTTTGGGTCATTGTCCATCTGTATTATGAAACGCCGACCAATCAGTTTGGCTGGATTTGAGCACACAGTATGTCTCTGAATACCTCAGAATTCATCCGGCTGCTTCTGTCCTGTGTCACATCATCAATAAACACTAGTGACCCAGTGCCACTGGCAGCCATGCATGCCCAAGCCATCACACTGCCTCCGCCGTGTTTTACAGATGATGTGGTATGCTTTGGATCATGAGCTGTACCATGCCTTTGCCATACTTTTTTCTTGCCATCATTCTGGTAGAGGTTGATCTTGGTTTCATCTGTCCAAAGAATGTTCTTCCAGAACTGTGCTGTCTTTTTTAGATGTTTTTTAGCAAAGTCCAATCTAGCCTTTTTATTCTTGAGGCTTATGAGTGGCTTGCACCGTGCAGTGAACCCTCTGTATTTATTTTTTTCATACAGTCTTTTCTTTATGGTAGATTTGGATATTGATAGGCCTACCTCCTGGAGAGTGTTGTTCACTTGGTTGGCTGTTGTGAAGGGGTTTCTCTTTACCATGGAAATTATTCTGCGATCATCCACCACTGTTGTCTTTTGTGGGCGTCCAGGTCTTTTTGCATTGATGAGTTCACCAGTGCTTTCTTTCTTTCTCAGGATGTACCAAACTGTAGATTTTGCCACTCCTAATATTGTAGCAATTTCTCGGATGGGTTTTTTTTTCTGTTTTTGCAGCTTAAGGATGGCTTGTTTCACCTGCATGGAGAGCTCCTTTGACTGCATGTTTTCTTCACAGCAAAATCTTCCAAATGCAAGCACCACACCTCAAATCAACTCCAGGCCTTTTATCTGCTTAATTGAGAATGGCATAACAAAGGAATTGCCCACACCTGCCCATGAAATAGCCTTTGAGTCAATTGTCCAATTACTTTTGGTCCCTTTAAGAACAGGGTTGCATATGTTAAGGAGCTGAAACTCCTAAACCCTTCATCCAATTTTAATGTGGATACCCTCAAATGAAAGCTGAAAGTCTGGACTTTATGTCCATGTCCATTATATAACTATAACTTGAATGTGTTTCAGTAAACAGGTAAAAAAACAAAATTTGTGTCAGTGTCCAAATATATATGGACCTAACTGTAGTTTGTGTTTACTGTCTACTTGATTGTCATTCCATAACTGGTTGCTGATTGGTCTATTTTGTTTATCTTTTCCAGGACTCCACAAGGAAAGCCAATTATGTGTACAATAGTAAGGTGACATATACTTGCAATTTGGGTTATCGCCTCATAGGGAAGGCTGACCGTATATGCATGGCCAACAAGCAATGGTCCAACCTTGATCCCCCCATTTGTAAGCAGTTAACCTGCCCACAACCTCCTCATATCTTGCATGGACACTACCGTAGTTCCATATTTGAAGTGGGAAGTAAAGTGGAATATGTCTGTGATGAGGGTTATGAACTCAGTGGAGATGCAATATGGACCTGTTTAGAAAATGGGAAGTGGGACAAGACTAAAACTCCTCATTGCCCTCCTGTTCAGTGTGCAGAGCCACCTTTAGAGGAGAACCATCTAGTATTGCGAAGCTTGGATTCAAACTCAGGAACTGTGGAGCTTTCCTGTGAGGATGGTTATGTACTTCATGGAGCAAAAATTCTTCGATGTACCCCATCACAAGAATGGAATGATTCCTTTCCAGTCTGCAAACAGGTGTCTTGTGGTCCACCACCAGAGGTTTCCTTTGGTGATCCATCATCAACATCTACCTATTTCAGCAGTATTGTTACTTATTCCTGCATGGCTGGTTTTACCCTACGAAAAGAAGCTTCTGTTAGCTGTCAGGCAGATGGACACTGGAGCACCCCACATCCAGAATGCATTCCTGTGGAGTGCCCACATCCTGAGGAAATATCAAATGGTATAGTGGATGTGCAGGGACTTATGTATCTTAGCACTGCTCTGTACAGCTGCAAGCCTGGATATGACCTAGTGGGCAACTCAACTGTGATATGTGGTCAGAGTGGCTCCTGGATTGGAGGAGTACCAGCTTGTCATCCCGTTGAATGTCCTCCACCCAAAGAGATCCCCAATGGTTTTGCCAAGTTCTCACAATTTTTATTTAGCAGGTCTGTTACTTATACCTGTCAGCGAGGATATAGACTAGATGGTCCAGAGACACTGACTTGCCTGGAAAATGGTAAATGGGACAAGGAAGTTCCATCTTGCCAACAAATCTACTGCTTGCCTCCCAAACCAATTGACAATGGCTTTGTTGAAGGCAGAGATCATAAGTTTGGTGTGACCATCTTCTATAGCTGCTTCCCAGGCTTCTTGCTTGTGGGGCAGAGCCACGTTACCTGTGAGGAACATGGTTGGTCAAGTTCAGTCCCTACTTGTACTCCAGCAGACTGTGGCCTTCCTCCACACATTGACTTTGGTGATTATTTTAAAATTCAAGATCCTTCTGCTGAGTTGACTGGTGACAAACCAGCAGACACCCCTTCACCAGCAGACACTAGCTTCTTGCATGGAACCATGGTAGAGTATCGCTGTCATGCAGGCTATGAAATGAGTGGTAGAGTTGCTTTGGTGTGCCAAGAGGATGGCACATGGAATGGGACAGCTCCTAAGTGTGTACCTGCTAAGTGTGATACACCCCCTGATCCTGAACATGGATCAGCAACAGTAACAGATACTGTACTGGGAAGATTAGTGGAGTACAGCTGTGATGAAGGGTATGAGCTGGATGGCCCAACAGTACAACAGTGTATCTCTGGACATCAGTGGAGTAATGAAGCACCCCAATGTGTTCCTGTCAACTGTGGTGACCCAGGGGGTATTGCTAATGGTGAGGTGATAGGAAGTTATTTTCACTTCAAAGGAGTTATACAATATGAATGCCATGCTGGATTTGTCTTACAAAGTTTAGAAACAAGGACGTGCCAAATGGATGGTAAATGGGATGGCAAAGCACCATGGTGTAAGGCTGTATCTTGTGGACGTCCCATGGTCTCAAGTAATGTATTAATTAAAGGAGATGATTATACATTTGGCAAACGCGTACTCTTTAGCTGCCACAGTGGGTTTATCCTGCATGGGACACACACTAGTGTTTGCCTGGCTAATGGTACTTGGAGTGAAAATGCCCCTAAGTGCTTCCCAGCTAACTGCGGTCGACCCCCTATCATTCAGAATGGGCGTGTCACAGGAACAAATTATGGTTATAATGGCAAAGTAAAATATGACTGTAACGTGGGCTATACATTAGCAGGAAACCCCACACTCGTTTGTGGAGGTGATGGATTGTGGGATGACCCTCCACCAAGATGTGACATAGTCACATGTGGCCCACCTGAGGACATTAGTCATGGTTTTCTAAATGGCTCAAGTTTTAATTTTGAGGATGTGGTGGAATATATTTGTTTCCCTGGTTATGAGACAGTTGGCAGTCCAATTCTGCGTTGTGCAGCAGATGGCACTTGGCTTGGGAAAGTTCCAGAATGTCAGCCCTGTATATGCAGCCCACCAGTACTGAAGTTTGGTGCTGTGCTTGGCCGGGATCACACCTGTGGGGCCAGTGTGTGGTTCCGGTGTAATGAGGGCTATAAACTTCTTGGGCCCACTGAGTCTGTGTGTGACAAGGGTGGATTATGGAGTCCAGGGGTACCCATTTGTAGTACAGGTAGATGTCCTACACCTCCTCCTGAAGTACCCAATGCTGTTGTGCTAAGTGGAACAGTTGCACCTGATAGAGTCACCTATAGATGCAGACAAGGATACCGTTTACGTGGCAACCCATATATCTCCTGTGGAAGGTTGGGTAGGTGGGAAGTGCCAAGTCTGTACTGTGATCCTGTGTCTTGTGGAGAGCCCCCTCGTGTTCCAAATGCAGAGACTGTGAAATCTGTTTTTACCTATGGCAACAAAGCTCAGTACAGGTAATTCAACTTATGAAAATCTTTAACATTACACATGAAAAAAGTAATGATAAAAT